>NW_016803685.1:337669-345034 GCF_001698545.2 Rhinopithecus bieti | reverse complement strand
TTCTTTCTTTCTTTCTTTCTTTCTTTCTTTCTTTCTCTCTCTCTCTCTCTCTCTCTCTCTCTTTCTCTCTCTCTTTCTTTCTTTCTGGTGGTGGGGGGAGGGGGTTTCTGAAACTGATTACTTGCTTGTCTCCAGTACTCACAGATCCGCCTGCCATATATGGTAGCAAAGTCTGGGGCTCAACTTATCTTAGCTGTTGCCCACAATTTATGAAGAGATAATCCAGTTCATAGGAAATGAGGTACTTCAAGTATTTGAGGAATGGCAAGTATTTATTTGTCAGCATGAATTCAGCTTCAAATACGTTTCCTACTGATCTCTGGACTACTCCTCTATGCCATGTTGATCCATGCAGTAATAATTGTAAAGAGTTTCCGGGATTTCTTTCACTATCAGAAAAAAACACCCTGGAATCACTTCGCCTGTGGTTTATAGTGAAAACAGCCATCTGAGCATTTTGAGCTTATAGCTGTGGATAAGGTGTGTAATTTGTTTGGTGGTGAGTTCTGTGATATGAAAAGTGAATTACAATTGGGAAGGGTAGTGGCAAGAGGGATACTATTATTAAAGAAAAAGAAGAAAAGAAAAAATATATTATTTCAGCAGCAAGGATTTTTAAGGTTTAATTCCCCTCCCTACCCCCTCGAGTTTGGCGGCTTGAGCCTACTCACCAGCTTCATTACCACCCATAAAAGCACATGGATTTTAAGCTGATGAACAAGGTGAACATGGGTTATGCCTTGTCCTCTGCCAATGCTATAAGAATATCGTTGTTCACTAGAAGAAATGCTGGCAGATAAAAAGAAATAGAATATAATAATTTTTATTCAAATTGGATAGCAAATGCATGTAAAATATTCCTAAAATTGTGCATAACCTTCGACTCAGATACGCTTTTAAGAATATAGAAATAATCATGTGTTTGAGCCAAGAGTTTGCTGCCTAACCATGGCAGATTAAAAATAGGTAAAATTAGAAACAACTTGAATGTCCAATTGTGGTCTCAACGAACATATGGAGGTACACTCTAGTGAAAATGTAAGTAGGTGGGCTTATACCTTCACAGCAATGATACTGTGTTGATACTACTCTAGATACTGAGCATAAAGAATTAAGGAAGAAAAACAAGGTCTATGATCTTATTGAATTTATGTTACGTGTGGAAGAGTTGATAGTGACAGAAAAGTACATTTAATATATATTTTTAAGGGAAACATTAGTTGGCTAAACCTGGGTTTCCCAGGAAGCAAATCTAATGGCAGATGGCTTATGTACTATTGCTTTATTACAAGTGCCATCCCAGGAAAGAGAAGTGACCAAGCAGGGGAGTAAGGCAGAGAAGAAAGGGAGAGCCAACAGGAGGACAAGGCATTATTGATATTGATAGTGATGCTGGTCACTGCTGAGTTAAACTCATTACTGGTTAAGTGAGGCTGGGCCCTCCTCAAGTAGCCATGTAAACCATCTCTCTAGACTCTGTAGAGTAAGGGTTAAAAGTAGAAAGGGGGAAGAATGTGTCCACTGGCTTCTATATCTATTGGTCAGTTTTTTTTTTTTTTTTTCCTGTGGGGTGTTAATTCTTACACACTTCCAGGTTATTCATGCATGGACGGACACTGAGTAGATTCATCTGTGGGCATTCCCAAGGCATTTCAGGTATGCATGTTTGAAGTAGGTCAGAGCCCACCCAGGAGATGCCTGGGTGTTTGATACATGAAGGACACTAATTGAGTAGATTACAGACTATATGATTACTATGATTCTATTTTTGATGTAGAAATACTTAAAATGTTAACTATGATTATATTTGGGTTTTGGAATATGGTTTGTATTTGTGTTCTTTTGTCTGTCTTTGCATTTTTTTTCTTGCAGTGAACATGGATTGCTTTTGTAGTAAGAAAAAAACTAAAAGTTGTATTTTAAAACAGAAATTTGTCATTCTTTGTATTTCATAAATTATTATTTTCTCCAGTGTTAATTATTTACTTAAAATTTGTCATTCTTCACATTTCACAAAGTATGGTTTTTGACTGTTAATTATTTACTTAAGTTCAGCCTAATTTATCCAAGTATTTTTTTTTTTAGACAGGGTCTCACTGTCACCCAGGCTGTAGCGCGGTAGTGTGATGGCAGCTCACTGCAACCTCCACCTCCCAGGTTCAAGCAGTTCTCCTGCCTTAGCCTTCTGAGTAGCTGGGACGACAGGCATGCACCACTGCACCTGGCTAATTTTTGTACATTTAGTAGAGATGTGGTTTCATCATGTTGGCTAGACTTGGTCTCGAACTCCTGGCCTCATGTGACCCACTCACTTCAGCCTCCCAAAGTGCTGGGACTACAGGCTTGAGCCACCGCGCACGGCCTCAAATATCTTACTTAATAATGTAGACAAAGATAATCAACCCTAGCAAATGATCAAACTGCCAAATTAATTACTAGCTCTCTGTAATCTGTATGTATAAATATAATGTAAATAATGTCATCATCATAGGCTATATCCCTGAATGCTAGGAACATATGATGTAGTGTATTAGAGGGTAAAGAAACATTTTCTATGGATATATCTGAAGTATGAAGGAGAGATGGAGAATATGGGTGCTGGGATGCAATTTTAGACAGGGTGGTCAAAGAATGTTTCATCGAGAGGTTGACATGGGAGAAAGAAGTGAGGGAAGTGAGGGAGTGCTGTAGAGATAACTTAGGAGAAGAATATTTGGAGAGAGAGAGCAACAGGTGCAGATCCCTGATATGGAAATGTGCCTGGCATGTTCGAGGAGCAATAAGGAAACTGGAGCGGTGAAGCTGAGTGAGAGAATAGTGGAATCACAATGCTTTACATAGTAGGTGCTCAATAAACATTAGTTGAATTGCAGTCAGTATAGTTTTGAAATTGAGAAGCTTGTAGCTTATATGTTATATTTTTTCATAGGTTTAAGTTTTAGTACAATGTCTGGCAGAGAGTAGATTTGTGGAATTAATAAATTTCTCTCATCTTTGCATTCTCTAAATTGTTAATTTATATTTTAGAACTATCTTACAATTTTACAGTCTCCTATCTTATTACTTGCTGTAATTTATTTGATTTCACCGACCAACAATAAGCTTGGAGAGGGCAAGGCTGTGTGGTATCTTGTTCAATAGTGTAGTCCCAGCCTGGCAATACAACTTTTGAGAGAATAACTTGCCACCTTTCTAATGGTAATTGCCAGAACAGGTAAGTTCAAGGTATAAATCAGATAATAAGCAAGAAATTAAGTTCACTTTTTAAAAGTTGACCCCATCACTGGTCTTGTAAGCAGAAGTGTTCTGAAGTAAATTGGGGGTAGGAAGGGAAAACCATGTCAAGATTGTCTAGATGACAGCATGATGGAAGGAAGCATCCCCAAATAAGTTATGCAGATACACTGAGCTGGCAACAGTGGCCAATTTGCAGGAAAGTAGATGATGCTTTTTCTTCACTTGGGTGTATTTCACTCAAACATGTAGAATAAAAATAAACACATTTTTAAAGGAACACGGCGTGGCAGCCTGATTTTCTTCCATATTCATACTCTGTGCCTCGAGGCTTTCGAATGAATTGTTCCTTTTAATCTGAATATTTTCATCACTTTCTCTCCTTGTGCCAGCTAACCTACTCCGTTTTCAGGTTTCAGACAAATGCCATTTGTACTGAGAAGCCTTGCCTGTCTCCAAGGCTAGTTCAGGTCTGCCTTTTTATATGATCTCTTAGCACCCTGATTTCTCCAAGAGAACTTTTAACCATCTTGTAATTAAATACCAATTGGGAAATTAACTGTTCTGCTTCTGCCTCCCCTGTAGAAACCTAGTGTCTGCAGGACAGAGGCTATGTCTGTCTTGGTCATTTCCCTGTCTTCAAGGCTTCAGAGGTGTTTGAAATATATAATGCATTAAAGTTTATAGAGATTAAAATTTTTGTTTAGATAAGCGTAATTGTAACAAAAGTCACAGAAAAGATTCAGTACTAGCTACATTTCTACAGTCTTAATTTAAAGATATAAAGTGAACAGGTAATTCAGAAATAAAGTGTTCATAAGTGGGAAGAAGACAACTTAAATCTCTAGCCGCTGGAAGTACTTTCAGTTACCCTAAAAATATCACCTAGTATCTTATTAATACTCTGTCATGCAGATATGATCGAGTTAACTTACCTGGCAGAAATAATGAAAATCTGTCATATATCAGCTTCTGCTTCAAGTTATGCTCTGATGTCAACTATGTGTCTCTTTTTAAAGATTGTAATTCTTTATTTTTTATATTGGTTCAGCACAAAGTTATAACCAACTACTGAATCCTGCTACAATTACCAAACACTGCATAATTTCTGTTAATTATAGAGAACTAATGTGCAATCTCTCTGTATTAATGATAAAGCGATTAACCTAAAATATCAAATTGGTGTGAGTTTCTTATTTTCTCATTACCACAGCCTGTTCTCAGTTTTGAGCAATTGTACATTGTACTTTATACATGTTAGCCCCAGATGAAGCTTATTTTTACATCAATCACAATAGCCTTAACACTCATCACCTTCCATTTTCTCACCTTTCCCCTTTACCAGATGTGTATGTGCGTGTATGTGAAAGGTGATATCTGCAATAGGAGTTCATTATAAATCAGATGAAGTTATGGACAATTAGGAATGCTAAGAGACATAATATTATATTAGAATAGCCCTCTGAATTTACTTTGCTTCCCTTGTTAATATCAATAGATCTTGTAAGAGACACTTCCATTGTGTCTGACACTTCTGATGCTGTGGTGTCAATGGAAGTATGTGTGAAAACCATTACCTTGTCAATTCTGTGATGTCAGTGGCAACTTGATGTCAATGAAAATGTATAAGCTTCTTCCATTATCATTGTAACAGCTTCTCTAGTCTTTTCAATGTATCAAGAGACACTAGTCTGTAAGAAAGGCTAAATACCTGAAATTGCTGCCTTCATTTCTTGAAATTAAAGCTAGGATACTGTATTACTTTCTTCTTACAGCCTAGCATTAGCAAAAATATGTAGGAACACCAATAACACCAATAAATAAAATAATAAGCAGTTATTTTGTGGCTAAGAACGTAAATAGCTCACAGTTTTGAATTTTTAGAATTCAAATGACTGGTGCACATAACTGGGAAAATTTTTGTTTATAAATGGAAGTAATGAAAATAACTTTAGCTGTAGACAGTATACTGTGGTGAGCATAGGCTATGAAACACAGAATCAGGAAGGTCACTGGAAGCAATTACTTTACCTAATATTATGCCCATCAAAAGCAGCAGTGTTCCTGTTGTGACACTGAACTGTTTCATATAGTGATTTCCTAGGAAGAGAGTAATAATCGTGATGTATCACTAATCTTAGGTAAATAACAATTAGGTCCTTATGTAATAAAATAAGTATGGAGAGCATTATGCAGTTCACACAGTTCACGTTTCTTTCCCGTGTGTAGAGTATGGTTTCACAAGGCTCACTTGCTTTGTTTATGACTCTTTAAGCATACATTTTGGCCCAATTTACTTTGGCAAATATTGAGTATTTTAAAAAGTACTCAAATGTATACTTTTGCCAGGCAAAATACTCTCTCTCCCGCCATGTCTGTCTGTCTGTCTGATTTTTTTGTCTCTCAAATATAGTGGATCATTTGCTTTAGGTTCTTATCATTGCAGATGATAGAATTGGTGCATATACTTATAAAATATTAGGAAGCTGATTATTTATTTTCAGCAGTTTACTTATTAGTTCTTTGACACATAGAATTCTTAGAATGAGAAGAAATTTGAAAAAATTTAGAAATACATATAATGTGTATGTGTTTATGTGTGTGTGTGTGTGTGCATACTTTCAGCTTCAAAGACCTAACATTGTAAAGGTGTATAAAATAAGTTCATAGGTAGATTACACATATTCCAATACACATGCTTTCATTTTTTTAAAAAGTTATGCATCCTGAAGTATTGAGAGACTACCGAAGAGAATTATGTTATTTGAACTGTCTTAAAGTAAACACCGAATTTTCTAGGTGGAGAATGTGTGGAATGCCATTCCTGAATTGCATAGATGAAATCAATTGATAAATAAAAAATGTTATTGATATACGTGTATATGTATTTGTGTGTATATGCATATAATCACATAACCATGTTTTGACTTGATTCATAGCCCATAAAACACACATCTCACTTTTAATTTGAGGCTTAAATATGTTATGCTAATATTATGTACCCCTAAACTTACCATTTTCCCCTAATCCTTTGATGATCATTATTTCTGGCATTTCAGTGTTTGCACAAAGAACAGAAAGTAATTAAAACTTTCAGACTTCAGATAATTCATGTGCTACTTATGAGCAATTCTGATGAAAATTTGAAGAGAGAAAGTTGAACTCATTGAATAAGAGAAGAGTTTTAAAAATTATCTGTGGATTTCAATTAACTATGCAGATATCCTGACTCCCTATTTGTGGAACAATCACATTTTTTTTTTTTAAAGTTTAAAGCAAATTTATTAAAAGAGAAATTGTAATCTCACCATTAACATAAACATTTTAGTATACAGTTTTTCAGTAATTCTATATTTATATACTCACATGCACATAAAGTTAGGTACTTCCTGTTTAAAAACATTGTTTTATGGTGCACACTGTTTTGTAGCCTCTAGCCCTATACTGTGACTATTTTACAATGGTATTAGGAATTCTTCCATAACATAGGTTTCATTTTACATATAGTTGTCCGTTGCATGAGTAAACCATAATTTTCTTTTTTTTTTTTCATTTTTTTATTATACTTTAAGTTCTAGGGTACATGTGCATAACGTGCAGGTTTGTTACATATGTATACTTGTGCCATGTTGGTGTGCTGCACCCATCAACTCGTCAGCACCCATCAATTCATCATTTATATCACGTATAACTCCCCAATGCAATCCCTCCCCCCTCCCCCCTCCCCATGATAGGCCCCAGTGTGTGATGTTCCCCTTCCCGAGTCCAAGTGATCTCATGGAACAATCACATTTTAAAGCATATTCTGTGTGTGCGTGTGTGCGTGTGTGTGTGTGTGTAAGCATATTGAAGATTATGTACACTTTTAAAGATGCTATTTTCTATTGTTTAATAAAAGAGGATACTATTGCAAACAAAATCACCAAGCTTAATAATCCCTTTCCAAGGTGGAATCTCTGTTAGTTAATTCTGATGGATATGTAATGTACTTCTTTTTTTTTTAAATTAATTTATTTTTTATTATTATACTTTAAGTTCTAGGGTACATGTGCATAACGTGCAGGTTTGTTACATATGTATACTTGTGCCATGTTGGTGTGCTGCACCCATCAACTCGTCAGCACCCATCAA
>NW_016803685.1:308793-335954 GCF_001698545.2 Rhinopithecus bieti | reverse complement strand
GGATATCACCACCGACCCCACCTCTGGTAGAATTCAGCTGTGAATCCATCTGGTCCTGGACTTTTTTTGATTGGTAGAAAATCTAGAAGAAATGGATAATTTCCTGGACACTTACACTCTCCCAAGACTAAACCAGGAAGAAGTTGAATCCCTGAATAGACCAATAGCAGGCTCTGAAATTGAGGCACTAATTAGTATAATGTACTTCTTTATTTTCACCCATACACAAGGTTAGGAAGTAAGAAGAGAGGGGCTAAGGAACAGTGAGGATGAACATGTGTGTGCATCTCTCATCTCTCTTTCTATGTCTGTCTGTCTATCTTATCTTTCTATTATCTATCTATCTATCTATCTATCTATCTATCTATCTATCTATCATCTATCTATCCATAATCAGATTCACCTGGGAGCTTGTTAGAAATGCAGAATCTTGTGTATAGATGACACACATGCGAGAGAGCGCATGTGCTATAGATATCTCTACATATCAAGAGATGGAGGGAGAAACTTTTAAAAAACAAGAGAGGAGAGAGGAGAACAAGAAGCTGTTGTTACCTGGAGGAAATAAAATTAATTATTAGGCTGGAAGCTCTGCTTTCAACCATGAGATTTGCTATCTCTCTGACCGGAGAAGGCCCCCTTAGAAAACATGCTGTCTTCATCACAGTGCTCTGTTTTCCCATTTGTGAAAGTGAAAATAAAAAGCTCCACTAAGGAAGATGTTCTCTAAACTTATTTAACAATCTTCCAATGCGGAATCAAGTACATCCTTACACAGCTGAGTCTCATATTGGCAGCATATCTTCACACCTCAAATCTAAGACCTTGCAGGAAATTCAGACAGTATGTTCATTAGGAAGACAAAATAGTGACGTTGAAAAGAAACCAGACTTGCTCACCTCAAAATGTGAATCAAACCGTGCAGGGGTAGGGGTCAAAAATATCTCCAAAGCCTGGCTTATTTTCCTCAGGAGGGGAGGCTGTCATTCATTTCCTACCATGAATAGTTTGGGTAAAGCTGGGAAACTTTTCTTGCATTAACTCATTGTCTGCTTTCCTAATCTTTCTATTTTGTTGTTGTCAAAAGGCAGAGATGCTGAAAGACAATACATTCTAAACTAAATGCTGGCTTCCTCAGCTAAGTCAAGCCCTATCCCCCAGGTCAAGGACTATCTGAGTCAATGGCACACCATTCTGTATAGTCAAATTTAAATGGCAAGTCAGTTCACATAATCCAAATTCATGTCAATGGCATAGGAACTATTTAAAAGTACCTTGCTGTCATCTGTTTCTTAAAACTGATTAGCAGCAAATTACTGGAGACCATTCTATCAATGCATCAATATATCTTGATGCACTAGTGATTTTGGAGGGAGTTGTTTTTCTTCATATTTAGCTGCTTATCAGGTACTTTTTGATCCATACATATTTATTTTCAAGCACCATTTAGAAAATATTAACTAGAGTTGCTGCATCCACAGAAATTTAAAGCCACTTATTTTGTTTCCAATTAACAAATGTATTTCAAAGGCGGTGAAAGCTGATTAAAAAAACCTGCCAGCCGCTTTATAATACAAAATAATTTATCTCAAATGAAATTCAAAATTTAAAAATAGACTGTTTGCCAAGCATGTAATAGTTAATACAGCCTTGGTTTTCTTTCTAAAAAGCATTCGTTTAATCTTTGATGTATTTTACACACTGAATTCCAACTTAAAAATAATTTATATAATGCTGAGTAATTCCCTTGAGCTGAGTGTATCAAATTACCATTTTCCAACATTTATCAGGAACTTGTGTATCACAGGGGCTATTTTATGTAATTTTATGTAGGCTTCATAAACACTCTATGATGTAGATATCATTATATTATTATATCCATTTTATGGATGAGAAGACTGACATGAAATTAAATACATTGTCCTAAAATTGCCTGGCTACTGAGAGCTGTGATTGGAATGCACACCCAGTTCAGCGTAGTTACACAGCCAGTGTATGTTCAACAAGTCCATTCTAAGAATTAGAAAACTGTGGAATCAAAGAAATACTCCTTGGATAGTATTTCTGTATTCCATATAAGCCTGGTTCATTTTGGGTTGAAGTCAAAAAAAAAAAAAAAACTATTAATATAAGCAGTAGAATAAAAATGTGGGAATCCAGGAGAAGTGGGAAAGAAAGGTAGAGAAGAAAGTCAGATAGTGTCTTAGTGGGGTTATGTTTAAGGGGATAGATGGTATTCTGAGTCCTTGTTTCAATAGCAAGTGCGGTCCAGGAGTCAGTAGCATCAGATTCAACTGGGAACTTGTTAGAAATGCAGAATCTCATCCCCGCTTCAGACCTACCCAGTTAGAATCTGCATTTTCACCAGATCACCAGGTGATTAATGGACACATTAAATTTTGAGAAGCACTAGTCTAGGTGACTGATTTACTGAAAGAAGCTGAGTTGGTATTTTTACTTACTTTGGAGATCTTCAATTGACCTGCAGTGCTGTATATAAACCTGGGGCTCAGTACTCTAATGAAGAAGGAGACTGCTAGGAGGGGTTGCCATGGGATTTAGAGTGGCTAAGGCACCAGCAATCTTTCTAGCCAGACTCAGGGGAAATCACATCAGAATAGTAGAGACTTGGCAAGCTGCCAACATTATCACAATAGCTTCTTTATCTTTCTTTTTCTCTTTCTGTCTAGACCTGTGTCTCATGCCCATATATGCTTTCACTTCAGCTCCAGTCTGGGCATGAAGGGAACACAGTTGGATGATGTCAAAAGAGCGAATGCACAAAATAGAATAAACTGGCAAGAGAAATTTTAAAATAAGCAAACTTGGTGAAGCGGTGAACAAGTGTCTCAGAAAGGAAGAGAGAGAGAGATGGAAGGATAGAGAGAGAGGGATAGAGAGAGAATATGCATGGGTCAAAATTTAAGAGAATTACCAAGACCCCTGAGAACTGATATCTGTTTAGAATCTAAATTTAATACCTAGTTTTGTCGCTCAAGCCATGAGGTTACTTTTTATCTGAGCAGATAATTTTTATACGATCAAGAGAAAGAAAAGACTCGGCTCGAGTAAATCTTTACTAGCAAAAGATTTCTAATATATTAATAACCTTTATTGAATTAAAAGGGTGTGACATTAAATTATAACCTTAACTGTCATAATAATATGGCATAATAGCATAATTATGATTAAATTATTATCACTATTACATCTGTCACGGATGAATCTCCTAGATAGATGAAAAAATCTAGCATGTTCATTATTTTACCTTCCCAGCAAGTGTCCTACAGTGGTGTCACAAATTCACATAATGTCATTGAGAGCTGGATTTTCTGTTAGAAATTCAGTTACACTGAAGTATGTGAAAACCCACAGATGGCAGAGTAGAAATCCTACTGAATATACATTTGATGAGATTACGTGTCTCATTTATTCCAGCCACAAATGAAATATTTTGCACTTATGAACTGTGCCACAGTCAAACTTGTTTTGGTGGCAGTGTGTGAATAATGATGAACTGGGTTGAAAACTTTAAAGCTTAGTGAAGCCTTGCCCTTTTTACTCTGTGAACACAGATACTCTACTGTCCCTTGAAGCACACTGCTCTTGATGAAATACTGTCTCTTTTCCTTTTTCCTTTTAAGTTTAAAGAATACATGTTATAATCAAATATATGCCAAGGTCATCATTAATGATTTAAAGAAAGGAAAGAAAAGAAGGCTTACACTTATATAGCATATACACAGAGGAAAAATTAATTCTACATGTGTTATATTTCATTTAATCCTTAAAATAATTTTTAAACTATGTATTATTATTATGATTTGGAGATGAGGAATTCCAGCTGAGAACAATTAAATGATTTGCTCAATGTCACACAGCACAATACCACTTATTAGTGACATATCAAGGTAATACTTCACCTAGAATTTAGATGTTCCGTATGTTTTTAAAACTTTCATTCGTTTACAAAACATTTATTGACTACCAATTCTGTTCTAAGTATTGTACTACATACTAGTGTACAGTAATGAGCAAAGAGAGACAATATTTGTCATTTCTTGAAGCTTATTGTCTAACGAAAGGAGGGAAAGATGTGGGTTCAGGAAATCAATTAGATACTCACTTAGGAATGGAAAATGGAAAACCAAGTAATTCTCTAAAGGATAGCTCAAGCCAGAGGATGCTCATGTAGACCTGAAGTCATCAATATCTCCCCCTCAAAATAAGCCTCTACCTTTATGAAATAGAAGGTGAGTATGTGTGTGTGAAAAGGGTGTGGGAACCGGGTGACAGGATGTTTTTAAACCATGGGAGCAGCATAGCATGTCAGTACAACAGGGAGCTTGACATTTTTGAATTAAAACGTGATCAGGCCGGGTGTGGGCTCACGCCTGTAATCCTAGCACTTTGGGAGGCTGAGGCAGGTGGATCACTTGAGATGAGGAGTTTGAGACCAGCCTAGCGAACATGGCGAAACCCCGTCTCTACTAAAAATACAAAAAATTAGCCTGGCGTGGTGGCGCGCACGTGTAGTTTCAGCTGCTCAGGAGGCTGAAGTATGAGAGTCACTAGAACCAGGGAGGTGGAGGTTGCAGTGAGCCAAGATCACACCACTGCGTTCCAGCCTGGGCCACAGAGCGAGACTCTGCCTAAACAAACAAACAAGCAACCAAAAAGAACATGGTCAGTGTGGCTGAAGCATAAAAGGTAAGAGGAAGAGTAGAGTGAGGAGAAGCAGGAAGGAGGAAGAAACTTTTGTATGCATGGCCTTCCAAGCCTGTGAAAGGTCAGAGGCAGTGGGAATCCCCTGAAGAGCTCCATATGGAGTTAGGAGTCAGATTAAAATGATAAGATTTGCATTTTGAAAACTCACTGACATGTGTAGAATGAATAGAAAGCTATGTAGTGGTGGAAATCAAGAAAAATGAGATTTGAGACAAAGTTGGATTATGACTTTTAGATTTCTAAAATTCATTTTATTTTAAAATTTTAATTAAACAAATTTTAACTACAATTAAAGTTTTAATTTTAACTTTTTAATGTTAGCATTACCACCATATTCATAAATAACATTTATATCCCACGATTTCTTGAATTATTAATTTCTGGTATTGACTTGCTGCTATGGTTTCTGAACATTTTGTATCTTCTATTTTATTTTTCACTATTTTCCCATTTTAATAATATTATAATTTTGGTGTCCAGTGATTTCATTGTTACTTGAATAAGATGAAGTAAACATTCTCTGATGATTCACATAATGAATTATGATTATAGTTTTTATTTTGTGCAATTTTTTGCTTTCTATAAGGAACTATTTTTGTTTTTCATTTCCTTAGATTTCTATAGACGTACTTTTATAATTTGACAAATGTTTCCATGCATATCTTTAGTTTTCTTCCAAATTCTCAAATACATCAAATGATCCAGTAGTTCAATTTCCCCTCCCTCCATCAAGGACCTTCCCAGTGTTAGACCTCCATTTCCTCATCCCGCTTGTACTGCTTGCGCTCTAGGACAGCTGCTTAGATGTTGAGGTGGGGTCTTTCTATTACTCCATGGAATTGCTTTCTCTTCTCTCCTCTGGGAAGTCCCATGCCATTCTGACTTCTCCATATCATATGCACTACTTTTTCCCCCTCTTTGGAAGCTTTTAGTATCTCATCTGATTGCTGCTATTTTGAAACTCTATGATTGTGAAACTATCTGTTTTAAAAGTGTTATTATATATAGTTTTGAGTAAAATTGCAGATGTTTTCAATGTATAGATTCAAATTTCCCTAATATCATTTTTTAATAACTCTCCCTTCTGTTCCCTCTGACCTCTTCGTCTAGACTGCTATTAGGTGAATGTTCCTCAGGAGCTCAACATTAAACCTTCATTTATTTATCTAACTGAGTCTCTCATTGTCTTATCTTTTCACTTCTATTTTCTATATGTCTTAATTTTTATTCTTTTGTGAGAGTTCCTGATTTTTAAAATCTTATCCTTGATATTAATTTGATTACTGTGTTGTTGATTTCAAGAATCTTTTTCATTTTCTCTGATTTCCTTTGATTTATACATCCTTCTATTTTATTGGATACAATATCTTGTTATGTCTTTATATCTCAGAGAAAATAGGGTAGAGAGTTTTAATTAAAGTAGTGCCTGTTATCTCTGTGTCCCATCCCCCACTTCACTTTTGATTATGTTTGATTCTATATCTCATATAAAAAGCTTTCCTAAATTACCTTCTAATCTGCTGACATTCATTCCTATTTGCAGAGTGAGTTACTGGTTTCATGTCTGTAATGGCAGCCTAGGTGATTTGAATTAACCCTTATATTAAGAACAGCTATAAAAAGGGACATTTCAAACTAATAGAAGTTTAAATTGCAAGGAATTAGAATAATTCCTAATTTATATTAATATAATCACACTACCTAATATATTAAAATTACAATAATTAGAAGAAAATAGACTAGTCAAAATCATAGGAAAACGAAATTATCACCTCTATAAGTAACAATAGAAAAGGCAGAGAAAAAATCAGAAATATTGATTTTGGAAGAATATAGATTTTTACCAGTATACAGAAGAGGATTTCAATAGCATGATTACAATTGGTTATATATATAATTTAAATAGCATCATTAAATTATATATGTGTATGTGTGTGTGTATGTATGTGATATATATATATATATATATATATATATATATATCCTGACAGCTACAAAACACATTCTTTTCAAGTACACAAAGGATATTTACAGAAATTAACAACATACTGAGCCATAAATACAGTCTCAACAAAATTGAAATTATATAGACTATATAAGCTTATAATAATGAAATTAAGCTAGAAATTAATATAAGAAAATGACTAGAAAAATCCCCATTATTAAGAAAATAAAAAAATAAAAATAGCTTTAACTGAATGATAATAAATTCAATACTAAATGGAAAATGTATCTGAAGTCCTGATTAAATAAATGTGCACAGCCTTAAATTTATAAGATAAAAAAGAAGAAAGACTAAAACAAATGATATAAGCATCAAATTTAAGATGTCGACAAAAGAACAACAAATTAAACGTAAAGAAAACAAGAAGAAAGGAAGAGAAGATTACATAAATAGAAACAAATATACAATAAAGTATCGATAAACCCCAAAGTTAGTTTTCTTTTACAGTTAAACAAAATTAATAAATCCCTCCAAGACTAATGAAGAAAAAATTGAAAGGAGATGAAAAAAAGCTAATGTCAGGAATGACAAAGGGACATCAATCTCCAATTAAAAGGTATTTTAAACAACTTGATAAAAATAAAATAAAACATTAGGTAATGTGGACAGACGCCTTCTTCTAGCCCAAGGGCCATGATTTACTCTTTCACCTTAAACAACTGGGAAACCAGACAAAATCAATGACATGACCATTTGCAGACATTAGAAAACAGATCATGCCAGATCATGATTCCCGAGAAAAGGAAAAACAAATTGAGCCCCATAACAAATTGAGCCCCAGCAAGCAGTTACCAGGTTGAAATGCAAGGAGAGGGAATTCAAATGGCCACTGAATTGATATGGCAGAGATTGAATTTGAGGAGGTCAAAGTGGCTAGAATTTGTGTGGCTGAGTACAGTGAGTAGGAATCTACACAGATAGCGATATCCAGAGAGATGCAGAGGCATTCTCTCAAGTATTTAGCTGAGTACTGATTGGCACGTGTGTGAGAGGAGACAATATGAATAGGGGAAAGATCTGACAGAAAGGAGGAGAGAGCATCCTTTCTAGAGTTCATACTGGATTGGGAATTGTTCATGTTCCCACTGCCCTGAGTGCAAAGAACAAATGAGATGCCAGGAAGGAATCTGGTATTATTTAAACAAATATAACATAATCAAAAACTGAAAGGTAAAACTGACAGTATTTGGGATCCGATTAAAAATTACCAGGCTTGCCAAGAAGCTGGGAAAAAAAATGAGTCATAACCAAGAGAAGAAACAACCAATAGAACACACCCAGAAATTACTGATAGTGGGATTAGCAGAAAAGAACAGTAATACAGATATAAATATGTCCATGTGTTCAAGACATATAAGAAAATATGAACACATTGTGGTGAGACAGAGAAGATTTAAGAAAGACTGAAATTAAGCATCTAGAGTTGAAAAAGTATAACACAGGTTAAAAATATGCTGGGTGAAATAAAAGCATATCAGACATTAAAGGAGAAAATGTCTGTAAATATTAACACATACTAATAGCAAATAACCAAGATGAAGTACAGAAGTTAAAAAGATATGAAAAAAAATCAACAGAGCATCAGTGACCTCTGGAATAATATCAAGTGATATGACACACATGTAATTAAAGTCCTAAGATGGGGGAGTTGGAATATGACAGAAAAAATATTTGAAAAAATAATGGCTTCGAATTTTCTAAATTTAAGGAAAACTATAAATGTACATAAATTGTATTTCTATTGCTGCTGTAACAAATTACCACAAGTTCGTGGTTTAAGACAATAAAAATATACATCTTACAATTCCAGAGGTCAGAAGTCCACTAAAGGTCTCACTGGGTTAAAATTAAGGCACAGGCTCAGCTGTGTTGCTTTCTGAAAGCTCCAGAGAAGAATTAATTTTCTTGTCTTTTCTAGATGCCAGAAGCTTCCTGCATTGCAGTGGCTGGCTGAGTCTTTCTCACATGGCATCACTCTGACACTGACTCTCTTGTTTCCCTCTTTAGCTTACGAGGACTGTTGTGATTACATCAGGCCCACTTGAATAATCCAGAGTAGTCTCCTCATCTGAAGGTCATCCGATTAGCAGGTTAAATTCTATCTGCCTCCTTAATTCCTCTCTGCTGTTATATAACATATTCACACGTCCTGTGGATGAAAATGGACATATTAGGGGAACACTATTCTGCCTACAAACTACATATCCAAGAAGTTGGATGAATCTATCTAAGAGTAAACATAAAGACAACCATATCAATGCACATTATAAAGCAATTATTGAAAATCAATGGTGAAAAGATATTAAAAGCAGCTGGAGAAGAAAATACACCTTATGTTCATAGAAACAAAAATATATGTAAGAGCACACTTTTTAACAGAAACTCTGCAAACCAGAAGATTATGGAAAGACTTTCTTTCTAAAGATATAGAAAGGTTAAAAATAAAAGAATAGAAGAAGGCGTACCCTGCAAACTCTAATCACAAAAGCTAGAGTGGCTACATTAATATCAGACGAAGTGTACTTCAGAACAAAGAATATTACCAGGGATAACAGGAGACACTTCATAAAGTTAAAGGGTTATCATCAATTCTTCAAAAAGACATAAAGTTTTAAATGTGTATTCGCATAATGACAGACCTTTAAAATACATGAAGCAAAAACTGATCAAACTGAAAGGACAATCAATAAATACATATGTATAGTTGGAGATTTCAACACTTTCAATAATTAACAGAATAAGAGAATGAAAAATCAATAAAGATATAGAATAACTAAATAGTACTATTACCCAATTTGACCTAATTGACATTTATAGACCACTTTATCAACTACAGCAAAATACACCTTCATTGTAATTGCGTTGAGAACGTTGGATAAGGCAGACCATGCATTAGCCAATAAAACAAGTCTTAGTAATGTTAAGAGGGTTGAAATTATGGAGGGCTGGATTTTAAAAGGGTTGGTGGTTTTTAAGACTACCTCAAAATTGCAGTAGAAATACCAGAACAATATGTGGAAAGTACCAATATTTAGAATTTAAACAATAAGTCCCTAATAACCCAGAGGTCAAGGAAAAAACACATGGGAAATTAGAAAATAGTTTGGACTCAGTGAAAGTATGAACATATATCAAAATTTCTGGGATATGAAGCAGTGCCAAAGGGAATGTTATCAAATTATATTCTTAGAAAAGTGGAAAGTTCTCAAATTAATAACTTAGCATTCACATTAAGAAAGTAGAAAAAGAAGAGTAATTTAAATGGATGAAATGATCAAATTAAGTAAAAATACTTAATTTTAACACCATATATAAATGTACACATACATATAGGTGTGTGTATATATACACATATATGTGTGTGTGTATATATAATATATATATTTTTTTACCAAAACTGACAGAAGAAGAAATAATGAATCTTAATAGTTCTGTCATGCTTAGAGACATGAACCTTGTAATTTCAAACCTCTTCACAAAAAAATACCATGCAAAGATGGCTTCACAAGTGAATTCTGCCATGTAGTTTTACAATCTCTACTGGAGAAGAGAAAAACAATAAATGTCCCCTAACTCATTCTACAATCCAGGTTTAATCTTGATTTGAAAACTTGACAAGGACATTCAATAAATAAATAATACAGCCTAATCTCACTTGTAAGTATAGATGCAAAATAGCAAACACAATTATCAAAATATAGCCAGCAATAGGTGTACTGAGTGGTACACCACCACCAAATTGCATTTATCCAGGAATGAAAAGTTGTCTTAGTATTTAAAAGTCAGTCTATATAATTAATCACATTAACAGAAGAAAGGAGAAGTTTTTATCTGAATAGATGCAGAAAAATAATTTCAAAAAATTTAATGCCTATTCATGCTAAAAGTACATTTGGAAAATTAAGAATAGATGAATCTAGGAAATAATATACAACTAACATCATAAGAGGAAAAACATTGACATCTTTTCAACTGAGATCATGAAGATACATAAAGTGGTCAACTTTCACAATTTTTATTCAACACTTTAACAATGGTAGCGTGTGCAGTGAGGCAAGAGAAAAAAATAAAAGCACAGTAGTAGTCTTCCTTTATTGTGTTTTTGCTTTCCACAGTTTCAGTTGCTCACAGTCAACTATGGTCCAAAAATGCTAAAAGGAAAATTCCAGAAATACATGATCAATAAATTTTAAATTGTGCACCATTCTTAGTAGGGTGATAAAATCTCACGTTGTCCTTCTCTGTTCAGCCATGAATATGAATCATTTATTTGTCCTGAGTATCCATGCTGTGTATACCACCTGTCTGTTAGTCATCAACATCTTGTGCTGCTGATATCCAGCCATCAATATCATAATGGCTCAATGATCCAGGATCGCCTGAATCAGATGATCCTCTTTTTAACATAACATCAGAAGGTCAATAATAGTGTAACACTGTATCACATGTCTATGTCATTCCCCTCACTTTATCTCATTACAGAGGCGTTTTGTCATCTCACAACATCACAAGAAAAGTGAATATGGTACAATAAGATATTTGGAGGAGGGGCGGGAAAGAGAGACTACAGTCACATAACTTTTATTGCAGTGCATTTTTCTAATTGTTCTAATTTTATTATTAGTTATTGTTAATCTCATACTGTGCCTAATTTATAAATCAAACTTTATCATAGGTATGTATATATGTATAGGGAAAACAGTAGATATAGGGTTTAGTATTAACTGCAGTTTCTGGCACCCATTTGGGACCTTGAAACGTATGCCCCACAGATAAGCAGGAACTACTGCATTAAGGATTTTGAAGGAAAAAATAAAATGGTCATTATTTGCTGATGATATGCTTGTATATATGTAGAAAATCTGAAAGAGTTACAGATAAATTATTAGCATCAATGAATTAGTCTAGCAAGTTTTCTGGACACAGATTCAATATCCAAAAATTAACAATATTTCCCTACACAAGGAATAAACAATTCCAAAATGAAACACAGAAAGATAGTATTTATAATACACCAAATATTCAATTCATCGAAATAATTCTAAGAGAAAAGATACACAGTATTTATAGAAAAATCTATAAAATATTATTGAGAGAAATTAAAGAAGACCTAAACAAATAAAATGATATGTAATTTTTATGCATGAGAAGACTATGTTGAAACAATTGTAGTTATTTACTGATCTACAAACTCCAGGCAATCTCAAATGATATTCCACTTATTATCTATTTAACAGAAAATACATTAATTTTAACATTTATTTGGAAATGCAAATGGTCAAAAATAGCCAAAGCATTCTTAATAAAACAAGGTAGAAGAATTTATTCTACTAGTTATCAAAAATTTTTTGAATCTATAGTAACAAACAATTTTATATTCTCTGAAGAATATAAAACAGACTAGTAGACATAATTTTCAAGATCTAGAAACAGACTTGCACAATATTAAACTCTTGATTTATAAAAATCTAGTTCTTCTGAGCAATGCTGAAAGGAAAGTCTTCAAAACGGTCTAGGGTCAATTGGATATCCAGATTTTATAAAGAAAACTTGGCCCTTTCTTTGTAGCATGCATAAAATTGTGTTCAGGTAGATTGTAGATATATGAATGATAAAATAATAAAGCTACAAGGGGGATTTATTAATCTTTTGAGTCCCAGAATAGGAGTCCCCTTCATAATAATTTCTTGTTTTATAATGCTGTGTATTTTATTTTATTCACTTAATTATTCTGAAAAGTGCTCATACTCTTCCTCAGATTCTCAATAGGATCTGTTGAAAAAAAAAATTTCAGGAATTTCTATAAACCAATACAAGAATATAGTCAAGCTGTTGGAGGTAGGGGACACTTTCTTAAATAGAACCCTAAAAGCAGAAACCATTAAATACAAACTAATTAATGGACTATATTAAAATTAGGAACTCTTTAATCAAAAGGCACCATTAAGAGAGTGAAAATGCAAGCCACAGATTGGCATACATAACTATAAGAAATTGTTATTTAGGATATATAACTTATTCATTTAAATTAATAAGAAAAATGACATACCGATAGAAAATTGGGCAATAATTTGACCAGACATTTTACATAAGATCCAAATTCATTAACTGTTAGGGAAATACATGTTGAAACAAAAATGAGGTACTAGTACAAATGCTCAAATATTATTGATGGTAGAGTGAATTATTACAACTGGCTTTGAAAACTATTATTGTCTATCAAGTTCAACATGTGCATACCTTACAACTAGCACAGGTTCACCAATAGACGTGTATAATAATGTTTATAATAACAATATTTGAATCATGAGGCAAAATGGCCAATTAGAAGCAGCTGCATTCCATGGCACTCACAGAGAGGAAGGAAATGGGGAGAGCGAATTCAGCACCTTCAACTGAAATACCTAGGTTCTTGCATTGGGACTGATGAGGCAAACAGCTTGACCCATGGAAACAAAGAAAAGTGGGGTGGTGGGGTGATGGCCCACTCAGGAGCAGTACAGAACCAAAGGAACTCCCACCCCTAGGCAAGGGAAGTGGTGAGTGGTTGTGTGACCTCACCACATAACATCACCACATAACAGACTTGATGGAGCTGAAAGACACAACAGGAGAACTTCACAATGCAATCACAAGCATCAATAGCAGAATAGACCAAGAGAGGCATGCTTCTCCCACAAATCTTTTGCAACCTGCAGATCTGAAGATCCCCTTGTGAGCCCATGCCATGAGGGCCTTAGGTTCAATATAACCTAAGAACTGTGTAGAGCTGTGTGGAGGCTCAGCAGAGCAGCTGCTTGGGCACACACAGAGACACAGGAGTTTTACATATTCTGGCCCCAGGATCCCTGGCAAGGCAGAAAATCCATCTGTACATATCCCTAGGAAGAAAGCTGAATCCAGGGATCCAAGCAGCAGGCCCCACTTCCAGGGCCCCTCACAAGTTAAGACCTACTGGCTTGTAATCCCAGGTAGTCAATGGCAGTAGGTTGGAATCTGCCTGAGATAGGACTGAGATCCCAGAGGGAGAGGTGGCCACCATATCTGTGGTTCAGTAGACTCAGCCATTCCAGCCTGCTGATTGTGGAGAAAACAGATTGTTCAGACAAGGAATGTCCTCCCCGATAATACACCACAGCTGCCTTGCCAGATCATGGCCAGACTGCTTATTTAAGCAGGACCCTGACACATTCCTCCTCATTGGATGGGACCTTGGTTTTGTAGATATAGCTCTGATCTCAACCTGGGACAGAGCTACCATGGGGAGGGGCAGCTGCCATCTCTGCAGCTACACAGACTCAGCCATTCCAGCCTGCTGACTGTGGAGAATATAGGTGGTCTGGATGAAGAAGGGTGCCTTTGGTGCAGCATACCTTCTCCAGCAAGAAGCAGCCAGATTGATTCTTTGGGTGGGTCTCTGATCCTGTTCCTCCTGACTAGGTGAGACCTTCCAGCAGGGGTCCCCAACCACCTCCTACAGGTGCATGCAGACTGGCAACAGGTCAATGCTCTCCTGGGATGGAGCTTCCAGGGGAAGAGACTAGCTGGCATATTTGCTGTTTCCCGACCTTCACTGGTGATACCTCCAGGTACATGAGAAGCTGAGGCAACTGGGGTCTGGAGCAGACCCCAGAAACTGCAGCAACCCTATGGTAAAGTGACACATTAAAAGAAAAACAAACAGAAAACAACAACAACAAAAGACTTCACAAAAACCCCATTCAGAGCTACATCAAAGATCAAAGGTAGATAAGCCCACAAAGATGAGAAAGATTCAATGCAAACATGCTGAAAACTCAAGAAACTAGATTGCCTCTTCTTTTCCCAATGACTGCATCTCCTTCAGCAAAAATTGGGCTGAGGTTGAGATGGCTGAATTGACAGAAGTAGGTTTCAGAAGGTGAGTAATAACAAAGTTCACTGAGCTGAAGGAAAATGTTGTAACCCAATGCAAAGAAACTAAGAATCATTGTAAAACAACAAAGGAGCTGATAGCCAGAATAGCCAGGTTAGAGAGGAACATAACAGACCTGGTGGAGCTGAAAGATACAACATTAGAACTTCACAATGCAATCACAAGTATCAATAGCAGAATAGACCGAGCAGAGGAAAGAATCTCAGAGCTGGAAGATTATCTATCTGAAATAAGACTAGTACACAAGAATAGAGAAAAACGAAATGAATAAAACCTCCAAGAAAGATGAGATAATGTAAAAAGACTGAACCTATGGGTGATTGGGGTACCTGAAAAAGATGGGGAGAAAGGAACCAAGTTGGAAAACATGCTTCAGGATATAATCCAGGAGAACTTCTCCAACCTAGCATTGCAGGCCAACATTTAAATTCAGGAAATCCAGAGAACCCCAGTAAAATACTCCATGAGAAGATCAACGTCAAGACACATAATCATCACATTTTCAAAGGTTAAAATGAAAGAAAAAATGTTAAGGACAGCCAGAGAGAAAGACCAGGTCACCTACAAAGGGAAACTCCTCAGACTAACAGTGGACATCTCAGTGGAAACCCTACAAGCCAGAAAAGATTGGGGGCCAATATGCAACATCCTTAAAGAAAAGAATTTCCAACTCAGAATTTCATAACCGGCCAAACTAAACTTCATAAGTGGAGAAGTAAGATTCTTTTAAGACAAGCAAATGCTGAGGGACTTTATCACCACCAGGCCTGCCTTGTAAGAGCTCCTAAAGGAAGCACTAACTATGGAAAAGAAACACTATTAGCAGCCACTACAAAAACAAACTGAACCACACATACCAGTGACGTTATGAAGCAACCACATAAACAAGTCTGAAAAATAACCAGCTAGCATCATAATGACAGAATCAAATTCACACATAACAATACTGACCTTAAATGTAAATGGACTAAGTGCCCCAGTTAAAAGGCACATAATGCCAAACTAGATAAAGAGCCAAGACCCACAAGTATGCTGTCTTCAAGAGATCTATCTCATGAGCAAAGACATGCATAGGCTCAAAATAAAGGAATGGAGGAAAATTTACCAAGCAAATGGAAAACAGAAAAAAGCAGAGGTTGCCATCCTGCTTTCTGACTTTAAACCAACAAAGATTAAAAAAAGACAAAGAAGGACATTACATAATGAGAAAAGGTTCAGTTCAACAAGAAGACTTAACTATCCTCAATATATATGTGCCTATTACAGGAGAATCCAGATTCATAAAGCAAGTTCTTAAAGACCTACAGAGAGACTTAGACCTCCACATAATAATAGTCAGAGACTTTTAACACCACACTGACAATATTAGATTATTGAGACAGAAAATTAACAAAGATATTCAGGACATAAACTGAGCTCTGGATCAAGTGGGCCCGATAGATATCTACAGAACTCTCCACTCAAAAACAATAGAATATACATTCTTCTTATCACCACACAACACTTACTCTAAAATTGATCACATAATTGGAAGTAAAATACTCCTCAGCAAATGCAAAAGAACTGAAATCATAACAGTCTCTCAGACCACAGCACAACAAAATTACAACTCAAGATTAAGAAATTCACTCAAAGTCACACAACTACATGGAAATTGAACAACCCACTCTTGAATGACTCCTGTGTAAATAATGAAATTAAGGCAGAAATCAAGAAGTTCTTTGAAACTAAAGAAAACAAAAAGACAACATACTAGAATCTCTGGAATGCAGCTAAGGAAGTGTTAAGAGGTAAACTTATAGCACTCAATACCCACATCAAAAAGCTAGAAAGATCTCAAAGATCTCAAGTTAACAAACTAACATCTTAACTTAAAAAACTGGAGAACTAAGAGCAAACAAACCCCAAAGCTAGCAGAAGGCAAAAAATAAGCAATATCAGAGCCAAACTGAAGGAGATAGAGAGACTAAAAACCCTTCAAAAAATCAATGAATTCAGTAGGTGATTTTTTGAAAAAATAATAGCATAGATAGATGCTAGCTTTATTAATGAAGAAGAAAAGAGAGAATATCAAATAGACACAGTAAAAAATGATAAAGCAGATATCACCATTTACCCCATGGAAATACAATCATCAGACAATACCATAAATACTTCTATGCACATAAACTAGAAAACCTAGGAGAAATGGATAAATTCTTGGACACATATACCCTCCCAAGACTGGGTCAGGAAGAAATTGAATCCCTCAATAGACCAATAACAAGTTCTGAAGTTGAAGCAGTAATAAATAGCCTACCAACCAGAAAAAGCCAAGGACCAGACAGATTCACAGCTAAACTCTACCAGAGGTGCAGAGAAGAGCTGGTACCATTTCTACTGAAACTATTCCAAAAAATTGAAAAGGAGGAACTTTTCCCTAAGTCATTCTATGAGGCCAGCATCATCCTGATATCAAAACCTAACAGAGATACAACGAAAACTTCAGGCCAATATCCTTGATGAACATCAGTGCAGAAATCCTCATTATAACACTGGCAAACTGAATCCAGTGCACATCAAAAAGCTTATCCACCGTGATTAAGTTGGCTTCATCCTTGGTATTCAAGGTTGGTTCAACATGTGCAAATCAATAACTATGATTCATCACATAAACTGTACTAAAGACCAAAACCACATGATTATTACAATAGATGCAGAAAAGACCTTTGATAAAATTCAACATCCTTCATGCTAAAAACTCAATAAACTAAGTATTAAAGGAAAATATCTCAAAATAATAAGAGGCATCTATTACAAATCCAGTCAATATCATATTGAATGGGCAAAAGCTGGAAGCATTCCGCTTGAAAACCAGCAGAAGACAAGAATGCCCTCTCTCACCACTCTTATTAAACATAGTATTTAAAGTTCTGGTCATGGCAATCAGGCAAGAGAATGAAATAAAGGTATACAAATAGAAAGAGAGGAATTCAAATTATCTGTTGCAGATGACATGATCCTGTATTTAGATAACCCCATCATCTCAGCCCAAAAGCTTCTTAAACTGATAAGCAACTTCAGCAGTCTCAGGACATAAAATCAATGTGCAAGAAACACAAGCATTCCTATACACCAACAATTGACAAGCAGATAGCCAAATAATTAATGAACTGCTATTTAGAATTGTTACAAAGAGAATAAAATAACTAGGAACACAACTAACAAAGGAAGTGAAGTACCTCTTTAAGGAGCACTACAAACTACTGCTCAAAGAAATCAGAGAGGACACAAACAAATAAAAACCACTCCATGCTCAAGGATAGGAAGAATCCAAATTGTAAAAATGGCCATACTGCCCAAAGTAATTTATAGATTAAATGCTATTCCCATTAAATTACAATTTACATTCTTCACAAAAATAGAAAACACTACTTTAAAATTCACATGGAACCAAAAAGGAGCCCATATAGCCAAGACAATCCTAGGCAAAAAGAACAAAGCTGGAGGCATCGTGCTCCCTGACTTCAAACTATACTACAATGCTACAGTAACCAAAACAGCATTGTACTGGTACAAAAACAGACACACAGACCAATGGAATGGAATAGAGAACTCTTCTAAGACTGCACACATGCAACCATCTGATCTTTGACAAATCCAACAAAAACAAGCAATGAGGAAAAGACTCCCTATTTAATAAATGGTGCTGCAAGTGCTGGCTAGTCATATGCAGAAAATTGAAAGTGGACCATTTCTTACACCATATACAAAAATTATCTCAAGATTGATTAAAGACTTAAGTGTAAAATCCCAAACTATAAAAACTCTAGAAGAAAATCTAGGCAATATCATTCAGGACATAGGCATGGGCAAAGATTCCATGATAAAAATGCCAAAAGCAATCACAACAAAAGCCAAAATTGACAAATGGGATCTAATTAAACCAAAAAGCCCCTGCACAGCAAAAGAAACTATCGTCAGAGTGACCATAGAACCTACAGATTGGGATAATACTTTTCCAATCAATCCACCTGACAAGGGTCTAATATGCAGAGTCTTCAAGGAATTTAAACACATTTACAAGCAAAAGACAACCACTTCAAAAAGTGGGCAAAGGATATGAACAGACCCTTCGCAAAAGAAGACATACATGCAACCAACAAATACACGAAAAAAGCTCAACATCACTAATCAATAGAGTAATGCAAATCAAAACCACAGTGAGATACCGTTTCATGCTGGTTAGAATGGCAATTATTAAAAAGTACAAAAACAGGAGGAGTGCAGTGGCTCACACCTGTAATCCCAGCAGTTTGGAAAGCTGAGGCAGGTGGATCACTTGAGGTCAGGAGTTTAAGACCAGCCTGACCAACATGGTAAAACTCTGTCTCTATTAAAAGTACAAATAAATTAGCTGGGCATGGTGGTGCATGCCTGTAGTCCCAGCTGCTGGGGAGGCTGAGACAGGAGAATTGCTTGAACCCTGGAGGCGGAGGTTGCAGTGAGCTGATACCACACTACTGTACTCCAGCCTGGGAGACAGAGAGAGACTCGTCTCAAAAAAAAAAAAAAAAAAATCCAAAACAACAGATGCCGTCAAGGTTGAGGAGAAAAAGGAATACTTTTATGCTGTTAGTGGGAGTGGAAATTAGTTCAACCATTGTGAAAGAGAGTGTTGTGATTCCTCAGAGATCTAGAGGCAGAAATACCATTTGACCTAGCAATTCCATTCCTGGGTATATACTCAAAGGAATACAAATCATTCTATTATAAAGGTACATGCACACGTATGTTTATTGCAGCACTATTCACAATAGCAAAGACAGGGAATCAACCAAAATGACCATCAATAATAGACTGGATAAAGAAAATGTGGTACACATACACCATGGAATACAATGCAGCCATAAAAAGGAATGAGATTATGTCCCTTACAGGGACATGGATAAAGTTGGAAGCCATTATCCTCAGCAAACTAATGCAGGAACAGTAAACCAAACACCGCATGCTCTCGCTTATAAGTGGGAGCTGAATGAAGAGAACACATGGACATATGGCGGGGAACGAAACACATTGGGCACCTGTGGGGGCTGAGGGAAGGGAGTGCGTCAGGAAGAATAGCTAATGGATGCTGGGCTTAATCCCAGGTTATGGGATGATCTGTGCAGCAAACCACCACAGCACATGTTTACCTATTTAACATCCTGCATGCCCTGTACATGTACCCATAAACTAAAAATAAAAGTTGAAAAAAATTTAAAAAGGGAAAGGTCAACCAAGAGGGCTGCAGAACATGGGATCCTTTTATTTTTATATATAATGTGCAAATTATTGTATATAATTTATGGTCCTAGTTTTCACATGGGGAAGGATCATGAAAATGTGCTGTTTTATTTTCAACCTGACAGTTTTTAGGCTTGAATGCTTCCAAGTCAAGTGTTTACGTTTGTTCTTGTATGTACTAGCAAACAGGGTATCAAACACTTTGTAGCTGTTGGTGCTGAAAAGAAAAAAATACTCATCCCAAAATCAAAACATCTATCTATGATCAAATGGATAAAGTGAATTAAATTTAAATGTGAATGAAGGAATTGCTATATACACCTGGATGAATATCACAAATACATTGAGGGAAACCAGCCAGACAAAAAGTAATACATAATATATAATCCCACTTACAAAACATTTTAAAATAGATAAAGCTAAAGCTAAACTACAGTTTTTTTTTTTTTAGCGTTAATAACATTTTATTTTGCCAAGCATATTAAAACTTTTTTAAAAAACCCAACTACTGTCTACTATCATTTCCAAATCAAGGGCATATACACTTCTAAAGACTGAGAAAAATATAATCTCATCCTTTAAACTTTATTTTTAATCAAGAGACCTATTATACATCATGGTGAATACAGTTAATAACAATGTAGTATATTCTTGCAAATCACCAAGAAAGTAAACTACAGTTTTTATAGTTAGGATAATTGTTACCTTTGAGGAGGTGGGAGTGGCTAGGGAGGGAGTACCAGCAGCACTTCTGGGATCTTGGCAATGATTCATTTCTTAATTTGGTGGTAGTTACATAGGTTTCCTCACTTTGGCATAATTCAGTGAGCCACACACTTGTTTGTGTACTTCCTATATGTGCATCATAATTTAATTAAAATGTTTTAAAAAGTGCTAAGAAACTGACTGGAAACTTTGTGCATAAAAATAGAGTTTGTCAATCAGTAAGCTTTACTGCAGGTGAGTATTCAGTGTGTAGTTGTTTAAATGGGGAAACCCGAGATGTCAGCAATTCAAAGAACCTGTTTTAGGAGGAAATTAATGAGAATAAATTTACAATAGAACTATTTCCAAAAGCCACAGGTACATTAGACAGGTGTGGTGGGTTCTACAATTGGCATGATATGGGAGAGTGGAGGCTTAGTCAATACAAACATTCACCTTACTCCATGGTGAGTGAAGGGGTCAGGATTTATAAAAGAGACCCAAAAGGAAGGTAGAAAATACACTATACATCAGAACTGCCCTGGAGGAATTCTGGGGAGATGTGAGGAAATACATGAAAAGAGTCTCAATATAAAATACTCATGGATTACTTTTTTAAAAAACATACAATTTCTATAAAAGGCATATCAATGTGGCCCTAATAAACAAATTAGAAAGTGTATTCTAAAACTGCCCTTTTACAATATATATTATATTATTAGTGCTATCTATATATATATTATATTATATATATACGTTTTTCCTACATAAATACATGCCTCAGTGATTTGGGGTGGTACATGATTTTCATTTTCGTTTTTTTTGTTTGTTTGTTTGTTTTTCTGAGATGGAGTCTTGCTCTGTTGCCCAGGCTGGACTGCAGTGGTGTGATCTCGGCTCATTGTAACTTCTGCCTCCCTGGTCCAAGCAATTCTCCTGCCTCAGCCTCCTGAGAAGCTGGGATTAAAGACACATACCACTATGCCTGGCTAATTTTTGTATTCTTAGTAGAGACGGGATTTCACCATGTTGGCCAGGCTGGTCTCGAACTCCTGAACTCATGATCTGCCCACTTCTGCCTCCCAAAGTGCTGGGATTACAGGCATGAGCCACTGCGCCCAGCCCAGGTATATAATTTTTAATTGCATTGGAGTATTTTGATTTTTTAAAATAATCTGTTAACAGATATTTCACTCATTTATTCATGTGCTTATTTCTTCATTCATGTAAAAACACTTCCCCAATTTAAGAATAGATCTGAGTGACTGGAAAATAGTTTAAATAACCACTGTTATTTTACACATGTATACAGCTATTGTGGATAAGCCAGCAATGTTAATAATCAGGAATGTTAATAACGTGAAGCCAAGCAATGACTTAGAATTAAGAAAAATATTATATTTCAAACAAGAGACTCACTCTGTGGGTCACACTCCTGTGGGATGGTCTGCAGTGAAAAAACTTCCCCTTGTGGTATGACAGGAGTGTGGGAAGTAAAAGTCCATGGTAGTAAGGGAAGTATAGCCTTTCCAATTTTCACCTTTTTACACATACTTGAGAATTCTAAGCAGCAGTTCTACAAGGGGTTGACTGCTCCCATTAAAAAAAAAAGAAAAAAAAAAAACCTACCCAAATTAAGATCTACCATATGATCAGTAGTGCTGCATATTACTGTGTGCTCTCTTTTTCATCTATTTTGACCCCTGGAAATAATGATCTTCCTTGATTTTACATTTATTACTCCTTTGTCTTCAAAAAATATTTTTGTCATGTGTTTTTTAAACAGTGTATCATTTATACTATCTTGCTTTTGAAATTTATAAAATTGATAAGAAATGATACATTGTATGAAGTTTTCTGGAGCTTAGTTTTTAAATACTATTTATTTTTTTCTGAGATTCTTCTATGTTCTTACACATCGCTATAGTTTATTATACAAAACTACATTGTGAACAGGTATAATAATTTATTTATGCCTTCTCCTGTTGATGAATGTTTGTGTTGTTTCTATTTTCCATTTTTCATTTAATAAACGCTAATGCTATGAACATATATATATATATGTATGTATTTTGATGAACATATGAAAGAGTTTCTCTATGATGTAGTCCTGGGGATTTGGGATGGGTGGCCAGCTGTGAAATGAACAAATGGTCACTCTGCAAGCAGGAAGGAGTCTCAGCAAATACAAAGATAGAACTGTTTGATGAAAATTTCAAGGTCAGAGTGAATATTTTCCAGTTTCTCAGAGGTATTAGAGTCTGGCGATACTGAAAAAGGCAAGGAGCTAATATGATGGGTTGTGTCACTATGGAAAACAGTATGGCAGTTTCAAAAAGTTAAACATGGAATTACCATATGATCCAGCAATTCCACTACTGGGTATCTACTCAGAAGAATTGAAATCAGGGAATTAAATATATATTTGTACACCAACATTCATAGTGGCATATTCATAATGGCCAAAAGATGCAAACTACCCAAAGGTCCATCAGTGAATGAGTGGATAAGCAAAATGTGATATATACGTACAATAAAATATTATTCAGTCTTGAAAAAGGAAGGAAATTCTGAAACATGCTACAACATGGAAAATCTCAAAGACGTGCTAAGTGAAATAAGACAGAAACAAAAGGACAAATGCTGTATGAATCCACTCATATGAGGTAACTAGAGTGATTACATTTGTAGAGTTGGAGAATAGAATGGTAATTGCCAGGGTCTGAAAAGACGAGGGGAGGAGAAGTGGTTTTTTAATTGGTACAGAGTTTCAGTTTGTGAAAATGAAAATGTTCTGGAGGGAGATGGCGCTGATGATTGCACAACAATGTAAATATACTTAATGTTGCTGAGCTATACACCAAAAAACTGGGTTAAATGGTAAATTTTATTTATATTTTAGCACAATAAAATGAGTTGCATAATACTAAAATAACTCTAATTTATAACTGTATTTATAAAATCAGCGGTAATTTCTATTTTTGTTGTTCTTCTCCACTGTTCAAATATAGTTAAGTATATAAGTAAAATTTGTAAGAAATGTAATCAAATATATGTGTGTATGTGTGCACGTGCATGTGTGTGTATATATATATATATATAATATATTTTGTGTATATATATATATATTCTCAATACATGCTAGAGTTCCTTATAAGAAACTGTGAATAGGATAGAAAATAACATCAATAACATTTCTGGTTATATTTGTATTTTGCATGAACTTGTTTGCACAAACATATAACCTAATTCAAAAACAACCTGAAGAACAATTCAGTGAAAAATAGTAGTCAAAGTTACTCTAACTTACTACTTATTGATTAGCCAGAAATCCCAAGATGATAGTGCCATGCATAAAAAAAAATTATGTTTCTCTAGTCAGATAATACAACTTTAATCAAAGAACATAAAGCCCACTGCTTCCTTTATAAGCGTATTATTGCAGGGTTTAATATTGCAAAGACCAGAAATTATTTTCTTTATGTCTGTGTTAAGCAGTTTTGTTTTGGATTAGGCATCCTTATTACTAAGCATTAATTTTTACGAAGTAGAATATAATTTGGGGCTGCTTTTGTCAATAGTTCACTGCCCTCTCCATCTCATTAGATAATTTTTTTTTTTTTTTTTTTTTTTTTTTTTTTGAGACGGAGTCTCGCTCTGTCGCCCAGGCTGAAGTGCAGTGGCTGGATCTCAGCTCACTGCAAGCTCCGCCTCCTGGGTTTACGCCATTCTCCTGCCTCAGCCTCCCGAGTAGCTGGGACTACAGGCGCCCGCCTTGTCGCCCGGCTAGTTTTGTATTTTAGTAGAGACGGGGTTTCACCGTGTTAGCCAGGATGGTCTCGATCTCCTGACCTCGTGATCCGCCCGTCTCGGCCTCCCAAAGTGCTGGGATTACAGGCTTGAGCCACCGCGCCCGGCTCATTAGATAATTTCTTTGTCATTGAGTTGTGTTTGTAACACTACCTAGTCAGCCTCATCGATGAGTTTCATTAAAGACTTGTTTACTTCTCTTTCCAAATCATTAATAATGTTGTTAAATAAAACCAAACTGAACAAAGAACTTCTTGGCAGCCTATGCAACACCAAACCTGAACTGAAAATAGAACCATTTTTTATTCTCTGCTTATAGACTTTCATCCTTTATTTAATCCATTTTGATAGTACTTTTATGTAGGGCAATTAGAATTAATTTTGTTAGTTGCATTTCATGATGTTGTGAGCTCCCATCTCATTTAATATAATAATTTTCCCAGAGTAGGGCTCTGGGAAGTAGCAGTGCAGGAAGACAGGAAATGCTCCATTTTAGAAGGACAACATATTTCAGTGCTAACTACATTCATTATAGATTGGGTACACCTTGAAGAAGTAGAGCATACACATGACTTCCTCAGACCAAATGTTATGATGAATAATTTGATGGAAAAATAAGAGCATTATAGAGGTAGACCTAAGGAAAAGGACAACAGTTGAGGAAGATTATCATTATTCTAAGCAGATACTTTTAGATAGAAAATTATTGGCTCTAGGGTAGTGATGACCCATAGAACTTTTGTGATTAGGGAAAGATTCTGTAATCTGCCCTGTTCAATACAGAAGGCACTAGCTTGCTTAAGATTCTCAAGCATTTATCCTGGGACAACTACAACTAAAGACGTGAATTTTTAATTTCATTAAACTTTAGTTCATTTAAACTTATATAGTGGCTGCGCACAGTGGCTTATGCCTGTAATCCCAGCATTTTGGGAGGCCAAGGTAGGAGGATCACTTTAGGCTGAGAGTTTGAAACCAGCTGGGGAAATACAGCAAGCCTCCATCTGTACAGAAAAAGAAAAAAAATTTAGCCAGACATGGTGGCGTGCATATCTGTACTTCCAGCTACTTAGGAGGCTGAGATGGGAGGATCACTTGAGCCCAAGTGGTCAAGGCTGTTAGCTATGTTCACTCCACTGCAGTCTCTAAAATAAAAAAGTATTTTAATAGCCACATACGACTAGTGGCTACCACATTGGCAGCACAGTTCTAGAGCTTTAGGGCAGCTACTTTACAGGTCAAAGAGGAGAAAACAGGGACTTCCTGGTAGAGGTAGTTCTAATTTAGAATCCAGAATAAGAGCAGCCAGGTAAAGAGCTCTTAAGGTTTCTTCCTCTATGATACAACCATAGCCAACAAATGAATTGGAAGCAAGCACTCATTTTGCCCCCAGTGCAATGAAGTGCAACTTCCTTCATAGCAAACTCATCAGAAGCTGAATAATGGTAAATGGAGCAAAGAAAATGATGAATTTTCTTCAAGTAATGATTAAAAGTATACTTAAATCAATGATTAGTCACCATGTTTTGCATGTACCTACTAACATTAAATTATATTTGAAAACTATATGCCCATTATACCTTTCTTCTTGATTGCATGCATTCATTCATATTTACTGTAAAATATTATACTAACATACATTAAATGAACTGTGATTATTGCTTTTAAGGAGTGTTCATTTTTCTATTACTGTACAGGTATCTTTTACTTGTTTTCTAGTAATTTAATTTAGATTGTTGTTTCCTTTCTCTTTCCCAATTCCGTTCTTAATCCTGCCACTATGGTGCTGTGATTTCATCCATACCACCTCAAAATAGCAGATTCCTTAAGCTTTTATTTATTAAGGGAGCGCAATTAGTGTAATATGCATGAATTACAAAAGGCTTTGCACCGAACTGAAAGTTTTATGGAAGAACTTATAAAAAATTATTGCAATTGTTATGTTGGAGAGTCAATCAGTTTCCACAAGGGATAATCTCAGGCCTTATGTTACTCAGTATTTTAATCTCTAGCTACAATAGAGTTTACAAGGCATTAGTTAAGTGACAATGAACAGCAAGTGGAGTTTAAATCTGGGCATTTCTGCTATCTAGAATTTGTAGATGTGATTACAAACATGGATGTGAAAATTCTGTTTGTCCATAAGTTGTCTTGTCTTTTGGATAAATAGGTAGGAATGGAATTACTGGGTCTAAGTGTATGCTTAAATGTATAAGACACTACAAAACTTTTTCTAAAATGTCTGTATTATTTTTCATTATGATCAGTAATGTGTGAGAGGTCCCATTGCTCTGTCTCCTCAGCAGTACTTGGTGTTGTCAACTTTTAAGTTTAGCTAATGAGTCTACTGTGACACCTCACTTTGGATTTAATTTGCATTTTCATATTACGAATGATGTTGAGCATCTTTTCATGCCATCAGTATCTCTTTTTTGAAGTGTCTGTTCAATTCATTTGCCAACATTTTTAAATTGGGTGGTTTGTTATCCTAGTCTCACTTCATGAGAGTTTTTTTATATATTATGGCTACAAGTTCTTTTTCAAACACGTGTTTGCAAATATTTTCTCCTAATCTGTGCTTTACCTTCTCATTTTCTTAATAGTGTCTTTTGAAGAACAGTTTTAGTTTTTATGGTTCTAATTTACCAGTTTTTTAATGAATTGTGATTTTTCTGTCTTCTCTAAAATATTTTGCTAATTTAAGATCACAAAGATTCTCCTGTGTTTTGCTTA
>NW_016803685.1:289042-308432 GCF_001698545.2 Rhinopithecus bieti | reverse complement strand
AAAAAAAAAAAAAAAAGTTTTGGGTTTTACATCAAGGTTTATAGTTCATTTTGAGTTTATTTATAAATATGATGACATGAGTATTTAAATACTTTTTAAAAATGTATGTCCAATTGTTCTGGCATCATTTTTGGAAAGATCATTCTTTACACACTGAATTGCCCTGGCAACTTTAGTAAATAATCAATCTGTCGTATATGTTTGGGTCTATTTCTGGACTCCATTTTGTTCAATTGTTCTATATATCAATGCTTTACAGTAAATCTGGAAATTGAGTAATGAAGGTTCTTCATTTTTATTCCTTTATTTTTTCTTAAATTGCCTCCATTATTCTAGGTTCTTTACTCTTTGCCCCTAAATTTTAGAATCAGCTTACTGATTTTTACAAAAAAAAAATTCCAAACCAAACCAAAACAACAAAAAAAAGGCCTGTTTGAGATTTTGATTTGGATTGCACTAAATCTATAGACCAAATCAGAGAGAATTGAAATCTTAAGAGTACTGTTTTCTGACTCATGAACATGTTATTCTCTTCATTTATTTAGGGCTTTGATTTATTTAAATCAGTATTTTATAGTTTTCAGTATAACAAGTTTTGTGTTTCTTTTGTCAGATATATCCACAGATTATCCCATTAAATACTTAAGTTGTTAATGTTTTCAATGCTGTTATATTTATATTTATTGCATTAATTTGTATATAAGCATACTATTATATTTTTCACATATTTAATCTTATCCAGTGACATTTAGGAATGATTTGTCTTTTTTATGAACTTACCCGTTTATCATTATGTAAAGTCCTTCTTTATCCCTAGTAATACAGCTTGTTGTGAAGTTTATTTCATCTGATGTTAATATTACCACTCCAGCTTTTAAAAATTATTGTTTACAATATTTTTAATCCTTTTACTTTTAACTTATACTTGCCTTTGTATTTAATATGAATTTCTTGTAGACAACGTATAATTGGATTTTCCTTTATTACCCAGTTTTTTAAATCTCTGCTTTTTGATTAGGATAATTAGACAATTTACACTTAGTATGATTATTGATAGTACTGGATTTAAATTTACTACCTTACTAATTGCTTTTAATTAATTCATTTGATTCTTTGTTACTTCTTCTATCTTATTTTAAATTAAATATTTTTAAAATGCTTCTATTTCCATTTTTGGCTAATTACTTATATCCCTCCACTACCTTTTAGTTGTTCCCTAAGAGTTAGTACACATAGTTACCTTATCAGAGGCTACTTTCAAATAATAATATAGGCAGGTCGTGGTGGCTTACACTTGTAATCCCAGCACTTTAGGAGGCCAAGATGGGTGGACTGCTTGAGCCCAGGAGTTTGAGGCCTGCCTGGACAACATAGTGAGATCCCTGTCTCTACAAAACAAAATTTATCCAGGCATGGTGTTGTAGCCTGTAGTCCCAGCTACTCAGGAGGCTAAGGCAGGTGGATAGCATGAGCCTGAGACATTGAGGATGCAGTGAGCTGTGACTGTACCACTGCACTCTAGCCTGGGTGACAGAACAAGACTCTTGTCTCAAAAAAAATTATATATACTTGCTCATAAATAGCATCAGAACCTTAAAACAGAATATTTCCAAACCCTTTTCCCATCCTTTGTGATATTGCTGTTACATATTTTAATATTATATAGAGTTTAAACTCCATAATATTGTCACAAATCTTGCAATAAACACTCAAATATTTTAAAGAGATTAAAAATGAGGAATATATGCTTTTTATATTGACCTTCATTTGTGCAGTTAACACCAATCTTCATTTCTTTGTGGAGATTCAATTCTAATGTGATGACTTACTCTGCCTAAAGACTTTTGTTTAGCATCTCTTAAAATGCAGTTCTACTGACATAAATTCTCTCAGGCTTTGTTTGACTGAAAAAAGTCTTTATTTTACCTTCCTTTTGAAAAGTGTTTTTCCTGGGTGCAGAATTATGGGTTCATAGTATTTTTTTGTCTTTCAGTACTTTAAAGATGTTACTTCCTTGACCTCTAACTTGCATAGTAGGGCTAAACATCCCACGTGGCTTATTTTGGGATCATTCCATCTGTGATTTGATGTCTTCACCCACTTTCAAGAAATTCTTGGTCAAATTTCCTTCTGTCTAGGACTTCAATTTCATTTACATTAGATCATTCAACATTGTCCCACAGTTCTTGAATTCTGTCTCTCATTCTGTAGGTTTGTCTCCTTATTGATTGCCTACTTTGTGGTACAGTAGTTTTTCATTCAATGTAATCCTGTTTTTGCTTTTGTTGCTCGTGCTTTTGAGGTCTTATTTTAAAAATCCTTGCCCAGTCCAACTCATGAAGCATTTTCCCTAGGTTTTCTTCCAGTATTTTCAGTTTTGAATATTACCTTTTAGTCTTTAATCCATTTAGAGTTGACTTTCGTAAAGGGTGAAAAATAGGTGTCTAATTTTATTATTTTGCATGTGGATATCCAGTTTTCACTGTACTGTTTATTGAAAACTGTCCTCCCCTCCATGTGTGTTTTTGTTGACTTTGCTGAAAATCAATTGGCTGTAAATGTATGGACATCTTTCTGGGTTCCCTATTGTGTTCCATCAGTCTATGCATCTGTTTTAATGCAAGTACTATATTATTTTGGTTACTATGACTTTGTACTGTATTTTGAACTCAGGTAGTGTGATGCCTTCAGCTTCGTTCTTTTTGCTTATGATTGCTTTGACTATCTGGCATCTTTTGAATTTGCATATGAATTTAAGATAATTCTTTTCTATGTATGTGGAGAATGCCATTAGTGTTTTGATAGGGATTGCCCTGAATTTGTAGACTATTTTGAGTATTATGGATATTTTAACAGTATTAATTCTTCCAATCTATAAACATGGGATGTCTTTTCATTTATTTAGGTTCTCTTCAATTTCTTTCATCATCCAACAGCAAAAAAGAAACCCAAATAATCCAATTAAAATGTGAAAAGGCTAAAATAGACATTTTTCAAAAGAAGACATGCAAATGGCTGACAGATATATGAAAAAATAGTCAACGTCACTAATCATCAGGGAAATGCAAGTCCAAAGCAAAATGAGATCTCTCCTTACTCCAGTTAGAATGACTATTATCAAAAAGACAAAAAAGAAATGGTGTCAAGGATGTGAAGAAAGGGGCACTCATATACTGTTAATGGGGATGTAAATTACTGTAGTCATGGAAAATAGTATGAGGTTCCTCAAAAACTTAAAAATAGAACTACCATATGATCCAGCAATCCTATATATTGGGTATACATCCAAAGAAAATGAAATTAGTATGTTGGAGAGACATCTGCATGCCCAAATTTGTTGCAGCACTGCAGCACTATTAAAAATAGTCAAGCTATTGAATCAATCTTAATGCTCATCTACAGAAGAAAGGATAAAAAAAAGTACACACACACACACACACACACACACACACACAAATGCACTCATTTACATGCATATGTGCCTCCCCAACCACATGCAACTGTAAGTTCATTAAACCTCTTTCTTTTGTAAATTGTCCAGTCTCTGGTATGTCTTTATCAGCAATGTGAAAACAGATTAATACAGTACATTGGTACCAGTAAAGCAGGGCACTACTGAAAACATACCCAAAAATGTGGAAGTGACTTTGGAACTGGGTAACAGGCAGAGGTTGGAATAGTTTAGAGGGCTCAGAAGAAAACAGGAAAATGTGGGAAAGTTTGGAACTTCCTAGAGACTTGTTGAATGTATTTGCACAAAATGCTGATAATGATATGAACAATAGAGTCCAGGCTGAGGTGGTCTCAGATGGAAATGAGAAACTTGCTGGGAACTGGAGCAAAGTTGACTATTGTTACGTTTTAACAAAGAGACTGGTTTCATTTTTGACCCTGCCCTAGAGATTTGTGAAATTTTGAACTTAAGAGAGATGATTTAGGGCATCTGTTGGAAGAAACTTCCAAGCAACAAAGCATTCAAGATGTGACTTGGGTGCTGTTAAAGGCATTCAATTTTATAAGGGAAGCAGAGTATAAAAGTTGAGAAAATATGCAGCCTGACTATGCAATAGAAAAGAAAATCCCATTTTCTGAGGAGAAATTCAAGCTGGCTGCAGAAATTTGCATAAGTAATGAGGAGACAAATATTAATGCCCAAATCAATGGGTAAAATGTTTCTAGGGCATGTCAGAGGTATTCACAGCAGCCCCTCCCATCAGGTCCTGAGGCCTAGGAGGAAAAAATGGTTTTGAGGGCTGGGCTCAGGGTCCCTGTGCTGTTTGCAGCCTAGGGACTTGGTTCCCTGCCTCCCATCCACTCCGGATGTGGCTGAAAGGGGCCATTGTAGAGATTGGGCCATGACTTCAGAGGGTGTAAGCCCAAGCCTTGGCAACTTCCACGTGGTGTTGAGCATGCAAGTGCAAAAAAGTCAAAAATTGAGGTTTGGGAACCTCTGCTAGAATTCAGAGGATGTATGGAAGTGCCTGGATACCCAGGCAGAAGTTTGCTACTGGGGTGGGGCCCTCATAGATAACCTTTGCTAGGGCAGTGCAGAAAGGAAATGTGGGATCAGAGCCCCCATACAGAGTCCCTACTGGAGCACCACCTAGTGGAGCTTTGAGAAGAGGGCCACCATCCTCCAGACCCCAGAATGGTAGATCCACCAACAGCTTGCACTGTGTACCTGGAAAAGCTGCAGACACTCAATGCCAGCCCATGAAAGCAGCCTGGAGGGAGGCTGTACCCTGCAAAGCCAAGGGGTGGAGCTGCCCAAGACCATGGGAACCCACTTCTTCTATAAGTATGACCTGGATGTGAGATATGGAGTCAAAGGAGATCATTTTGGAGCTTTAACATTTCACTGCCCCACTGGATTTTGGACTTGCCTGGGGCCTGTAGCCCCTTTGTTTTGGCCAATTTCTCCCATTTGGAATGAGTGTATTTACCCACTTCCTATACCCTTATTGTATCTAGGAAGTAATTTACTTGCTTTTGATTTTCCAGACTCATAAGAAGAAGAGACTTGCCTTGTCTCAAATGAGACTTTGGGCTGTGGACTTTTGAGTTAATGCTGAAATGAGCTAAAACTTTGGGAGACTGTAGGGAAGGCATGATTGGTTTTGAAATGTGAAGACATGAGATTTGGGAGGGGCCAGGGGTCAAATGATATGGTTTGACTGTGTACCCACTCAAATCTCATCTTGAATTTCCGTATGTTGTGGGTGGGACCCAGTGGGAGTTAATTGAATCATGGGGGAAGGGCTTTTCCATGCTGTTCTCATGATAGTGAAAAAGTCTCATGAGATCTGATGGTTTTAAAAGGGGAGTTTCCCTGCACAAGCTCTCTTCTCTTGTTTGCTGCCATGTGAGACATGCCTTTCACCTTCTGCAAAGATTGTGAGGCCTCCACATCCACACGTAACTGTAAGTTCATTAAGTTTCTTTCTTTTAAAAATTACCCAGTGTCAGGTATGTCTTTATCAGCATCATGAAAATGGATGAATACAGTAGCAAATAACAACACAGTGTATATTCAAGATAGCTAGAAGACTTTGAATGTTGTCACAACAAAGAAATTATAGAAGTTTAAAATAACTCATGTGTAATTACTCTGATTTGGTCATCTTACAGTTTATACATGCATTGAAACATCACACTCCACCCCAAAATATGCATAATTTTGTGTGTCAATTATAAATTTAAAATTAATTAAAATAAAATTGATCAAGGTGCAGAAGAGTTAAAGGGGATCTTGTGAAAATAGTTACCACAACTGCAATAAAGATAATAACAATAATATTGATAAAGCAGATGAACATATCATAGACATATATTTTAATATTAAAAAAGTTGTATTCTTTATAAACAAAAATTCACTTAGCTAATATGTTCCTATTTTCACTTTATGTAGTGAACCTTAGTCATTACCAGAAGTGTAACTCAGATTCTGTTAGATTAAAAATATTTCTAAGGAAATGATGACACAGTGACATCAAATTCTTGACCTTTCACTTTCCTAGGGTGGTATCTTTTTAGGCATACATAGCATCATGGAAGGGGGTATTACGGCTCATGACCACCCTCTGGTGTTTTCTGTGATTGTGGTGTGCTTTGCTTCAATTGGCTGTTATCATATGCTAACAGGTGTGCTGAGGTTCACAGTTCTGCCATGGCCTTCAGCAATCAGGTCTAAGTAATCTGACTCCTCCTCTTCCTTATTCATATGCAGGTCTGCCAGTCCTCTCTTAGTATTGTCATGCTTCCTTACCATTCTTTGAAGGAAACTGGGGTGTATGTTAGGCCCATTATTAGTCAAGGGCCTGATTCAGCCATTGCTACTCTTCATCTGGCATCACAAGGGAAGTGGGGCTTCAATAAGATAATTGGTGTATCCCCTATGGCTATTACGTATAAAGCAAGGCATGTGTTCTCTCTGTTCTCACATCATAAAACAAACTTAAGATATTTATATCCCTCTCTCTATCTCATGGTAACCAAGGCTAAGAAAGCTAGAGCTTGGAACCTTCAAAGGAGATATCCTCTGTTTTATATAATTGCTCTCCTATACCAGTTCATGTCTCTTTCCCTATATCCTGTTGACTGCTTTTTTTCTGGAGAGAAAATTAACTTCTACGTTATCATGCATTCTTACTTTGTGTGCGTGCGTGTGTATTTGCATGTGTGTGTAATTTTATGCTCTGTCTCTGATATTTTACATTAAACTTGGAATTCAAAATTGCTCAAGTCCATTGTTTTCAAGACTGTATGTAAAACAGCATCCAGAAGTGCAATAGATTTAATTGTTTAGGCTATATCTACTTTCTCTCTGAGAAGATTATTATTCTTAAGAAAATGTTTAAATAAAGTGAGCGAGATTGCACTGAATCTATGACAGCACAGGGAATGAAGTTAGAGAAGACTATTATCCTAAATATTGAGTATTAACCTTACTAACAATTTTGATACATCCAACACTAGACTTGTGTCTCATATAAATTATTTATTTCTACAAAAACTAATAATGTAGTTTATATTATTTTAGAAATATAATTAAGTAGCTTATTAAGGGAGAACTATACCAACTTTCATTTTGTAAATAAGAACACTGAGATTTGGAATGTGAGATTAATTTAAATAATGATATGCTGCTTGTCAATAAAAAACTAGGACCAGGACCTAAGATTCCAGATGCTTTCTCTGCTTTATATTGACCAGATAGTTAGGTGTCAAATAGATCTACTTTAATTTAAATGAAGTTATTAGCCTTTTTGGAGACAGACCTCCAATTTAGGGTGATTTTCCCAAACTAATTATGTGATCCCTGAGAGAAATAAGTGCCATGTACTAAATAATGTGATAAAAATAAATTAAAATAAAGGAAATAAATTTCTAGGCATTATTACTTTATATGCTTAAAATGAGTCAGTGAGAGTACTCCTATTCAAACAACTCACTTGGCAACGAAATATGTTAACAGTAAAGTAACAAGAAATATTTAGAAAGAAATCTTCCTTAAACACTCAACAGTTACTTGAATACAACTTCATTTTTTATTCTTATGACAGCAGAGGAATTATAAGAGAATGAGGATGGTTCAATATGGGGCAGAAAAAAATGGAAGGGTTACTGAGGACAGGTGGCATTGATTGATTTTGACTGGAGAAAGTGATGCTGTGGGCAAACTTCACCCTTTTGAAGCTGAGTATTATTCTAAAGTGAGGATAACAGATTTTTAAAAATTTTATCATATTTGAACTACACAAAAGAATGCATGTAAGAACAGATGTAGGTTATGATGCAGAACATTAGCAAGAATATATGCGAAAACAATTAAGAACTAGAATATGACAGTGTTACCTCTACCTATACACTGCTTCTGACCTTAGTCTTTCTACAGATGTAACTTCTATCCCAGAGTTTCTTCTCTAATTTTTAACATTTTGTCTTTTATATTTAAGCTTTTCATTCATTGTGCATTGATTTTTATGTATAATGTGAAGTAGCAATCTAATGTCAGTTCATTCTCATTGATCACTTCAGGTTTCTTTTTCCTGTAATGTTCCATGAAACATTTCACATATATTAACTTTGTTTACATGTGTGAGTCTGTTTCTGAAGTCTTCAAATTGTACCAGTAGTGAAATAGTCTTACTTCATCATCAACACTAGATAGTTCTAATTATTATAGTTGTATGATAAGTATTTTTTTTCTATTTTAACTTTTATTTTAGAATCAAGGGGTACATGTTAAGGTTTGTTACAAAGGTATACAGAATTAGAAAAAGCTATTATAAAATTACTATAAAATGAAAAAAGAGCCCACACAGCCAAAGCAATTCTAAGCTAAAAGAACAAAGCTAGAGGATCACATTATCTAACTTCAAACTATGTTCCATGGTATTGGTACAAAAACAGACACATAGATAAATGAAACAGACTAGAGAACCCAGAAAAGAAACCACACACTTACAGCCATCTGATCTTAGACAAACTCAACAAAAATAAGTGATAGGGAATAGAGTTCCTATTAAATAAATGTTGCCGGGATAACTGGCTATCCATATGCAGAAGAATGAAACTGAACCCCTAATTATCACCATATAAAGAAATTAACTCAAGATGGATTAGAGACTTAAATGTAAGACATAAAACTATAAAACTCCTAGAATAAAACTTAGGAAATACACTTTTTGATATCAGCCTTGGCAAATAATTTATGGCTAAGTTCTCAAAAGCAATTGCATCAAAAACAAAAATTATCAATTAAACTAAATTTTAATGCACAGCAAAAGAAACTATCAAAAGAAACTATCAAAGGAGTAAACAGATAACCTACTTCACAAACTGTGCATCTATAAAGGTCTAATATCCAGAATCTATAAATATCTTAAAGCAATAATCAAAAAAGAAATATAATAAATCTTGATATCTGAAAAGGCAAGACCCTTTTCACCCTATACTTTACCAGGACTCTCCTCATTATTCTTTGACTTTTCCTCTTCTATATAAATTTGATATCAGTTTGTCTAGTTTTTCTCTGAGTTGTCATTAAAAGTTATTTAAATCCACAGAAAATGTTTAAAGTCAGGGAAAACCTGACATCTCAAAATATTGAATTATCCTATCCAGGTGATGGTATCTCATTTTTTAGGTGTTCTGAAGATATTTTCATAATTCTGTATTTTATGGATAGATTGTACACAGATTTTTGCTATTTTTTATTTATATATATTGTTATTGCTTATAATAAATGTTATATTTTAAAATTATATTTTCTAAATGTATGCTTGGTATATTTGTATATATTGATTATATATCCAGAAAACTTATTAAACTCCTCAACTTGTTTCTGGATAGATGTTCCATGAGTTCTTGAAAAGACTGTTTTGGGTGTTTCCATTATTTGGTGGAGTGTTCTATAAATATGAATTAGATCAAGTTGTGTCTACTGGTTCTATCAATTATTGAGAGAATGGTAATAAAATCTCTGAGTTTATAGATTTATTTATCTTTGCAGTTACATCAGTTTTTACTTCAGGTATCATGAAGTAAACCTTTTATTATCAGGCATATGTGTTAGTCCATTTTCATACTGCTATAAAGGACTGCCTGAGACTGGGTAATTTATAAAGAAAAGAAGCTTAATTGACTCAAAGTTCCACATGGTTGGAGAGGCCTCAGGAAACTTACAATTATGGAGGAAGGAGAAGAGGCATGTCTTATATGGTGGCAGGCGAGAGAGAGTATGTACAGAAGGAAATGTCAAATGTTTATGAAACCATCGGATTTATTAAGAAATTACTATCAGAAGAACAGCATGGGGAAAACCACCCCCATGACATAATCATCTCCCACCAGGTCCTGCCTTCACACATGGGAATTATGGGGATTACAATTTGAGATGAGATTTGGGTCGGGGCACAGAACCAAACTTTGAGTGTATGAGTGTATAAACTTTTAGATTTATTATATTATCTTAATGAATTGACCTCATCTTCATTATTAAATTATTCATTCTATTCCTGATAATATTTTGTTCTGAACCCTATTTTGTCTAATATTAACACAGTTATTACAGCTTTCTTTGGATTAGTGTTGAAAAGTATATCTTTTCATTCTTTGACTTTTAATCAGTTTCTTTATACTTAAAAGGGTTTCTTGTAGGCAAAATAAATTTGAATCTTTAAAGAAATACAAATTAACATTTTACATTAATTTGGCTATTTAGACCATTTACATTTAATATATTTATTAGTAAGGTTTGGTATAAATCTGACATCTTTCAATTTTTTTTCTACGTGTCACATTTGTTCCTTGTTCCTTTTTTCTCCTTTTCAGCCTTCTTTTGAATTTAGCACTTTTTGCTCTTTTATTATTCCATTTGAGCTCTTAGGTTTGCTTATTCACTCAAATTTTTTTATTGGTTTTAATAAAATGTATATAGTGTATGACTTTACACAATTTGTCTTAAAGTATTACCACATAAAACCACATTTTGTAGAAGAACTTTACAATAATATAGTTTTATTTCTTCACTTTAAGTTTTCATTCTCTGATGTCAGGTATTTTTACTTTTACACATAATATAAACCCCACAGTTCGTTGTTATTATTTTCGTTAAACACTTAATTATATTTTATGGGGATTTTAAATTTACATTTTAAAAATCTACTCACTTATTTAGCATTTTAGGTACTCTATAATCCTTTCTGTGGATTCATATTTATGGCTGGTATCATTTTATTCCTGTTTGCAGGATATTCCTTAACATTATTTATAGTATAACTTTGTTGGTGATGAATTATTTTGACTTTGTATATGTACAAATGTTTTCACTTCACCTTAATATTTGAAAGATATTTTTGTAAGATGACAGCATCTGTTTTATTTCATCATTTTAAAGAAGTTCACCCACAGGCTTTTGGTTTGGCCCTGTTTCCAACAAGAAATCTGCTGCCATTCCTGCTAAGAATGCTTCTGTCAGAAGAAGCATTCTTTGTACTTGTCAAAGATGTGTAGACACATAAAGAATAAGACAGTATGTATGGACATCAGAAAACTCAATGGACAAACATATATGCAAAAACTTAATATATAGTATCAAATATAGACTATCAACCATAGATTAAAATAGGAAATTATCTGATTAAGAATGAAAAGAAAGCCTAGTTTGAAAATTATAGCAGGAAACTGAAGTTATATAGACTAAAATACCAAATTTGAAAAAAAGAAATTCCAGGAATAAAAATACACTAACAGAAATGAAAAACTCAGGGGATAGTTTTAGCAGCAGCATAGATACAGCCAAAGAGAGCATTAGTGAAATGGACAATAGTTAGGAATAAATTATGCATTATGCAGCTAGAGAGACAAAAGGATGGACAATAGACAAGAGGGGAATTTTTTTTTTTTTCCAAAAAGGTAAATTGTGAATTATTTCCAGGGATATTGCTATGATCTCCAGATAGCACTCACAGCTGGCCTGTCTTATCTGGGGTTCATGTAGCACATGGGTAGCTTCAGTGGCCTATTTACCAGATAGACAATATTACGAGGAAATCCATGAACAACATTAGATATGATGCTAGGTTATACCAAAATTTTAATCCAAGTATACAGAAAGAATTTGTAGTACATACCCTGACAAAAATAACCCTGATATAGCATCAGAAAGGTTTGCTATGGGCACACTTGACTATAATGGTCAAATGGGAGCCAGGAGTTTGTTTGCAAAAGTATCTAAAGTGTTTTTATAAGTTGGAATTTTATAAAAATGTCGAGATGTTTAACTGAGAGTGGATGAACCCAGACCACAGAGTAAGAACTACACAGATTATATTACATGACTATAAATAAATTCAAAGCAATATTTTGAATTAACTTCCACTTTTGCATTAGAAAATGATAAAACCTTTAGCCAGATGTAGCTAAGGGAATTGTTTCTCTTCTGGTTCTAAGTTTCCTTTCTTTTGGAGTGGTGCCTAAATTCTATGCATGTCAAAGACCTTTGCTCTTATGGTTGTTTCCTTATACTAAAATTTTATTAATAATACTTTTTTATTTAGTTGAACAATTATGTCTGGATCTATTATGATAGCCCAAATGTTCTGTTTTCTGGCTGTCATCTGAATAGTCTCTGTGTCCTTCATATTAACCTGTATTGTAAAGATCAAGAAAGGAAAAATATATTGAGATACTTTATGGAATGAGTTTACTATTATCTGCTCTACATAAAGTGAATCTTTTAATAATTTGATTACCATCAAATGGATTTTAAGTATTTTCTAGATTAAAACTCTTTGAAGGCAGGGATCATATTAAGCTCATTCTTTTGCATTGCTAACACCAAGCTTAGTGTAGTACATAGAAGGGGTACTCATTGTTGAATAAGCAAGAATAAATGAATTAAACAATGTTTTATGAACTTTAAAATGTATAATTAGCCTGTTTATATATGCTATTTTTACCTATATGTACATAAGATGGAGCCTTATTCAGTGTTTCCAAAAGGTATTTTGTTATTAATGTGTCCTGTATAAACACTTAGATATTAAAATTCATACTACATATGTACATGTTAGGTCACAGGCTTTGTAGGGAGTTGTGTCAGCTCATTTACATATGTCTATCTTTTATGTAGTGAGGGCCACAATTTTAAGAAATCTCATATTTATTTTCGTAGCTTAGGACACAGATATGATGTGGATGGTGTCAACCTCATTAACTGCTGCTTTTCAAATTTAAGTAATTTTTTTCTTGTGTTTAGTTCAAAAAGAGTTTCAACAAAATAGAAAATACTGATTAGAGTTTACTTTTGATTTAAATTGAAACTAATCTAAACCAGATTTCTGTTTAGGGTTTGGTTCAACTCCCAGCTCAAGGATAAATACTAATTTTAGTCAGTAATTTTGAACTGAATTTCAGATAGAAAGCAATTTCAAAGTATTTGTCTGAGGATACTTTTGTATGAATATGCTTTTCTTTATTTCTTTTTTCTCAATAAGCATAGGTAAAATTCTTTATAATCTCCAACGTTCCCTGGATATTTCCATGATTTTCTTCTGCTTAGAATATGTATTTGATTTCTTTCGAACACAATTTCAGCTTTTGTGTGAGCGATAAAGGGAGATTCAACATTACATTTCAGAAATGACTTTTGGGGGCTGGTAGAAAGATCATATATTGAAGATATGTTCTTGCACTATGATCTGGAAAAAAACTGAATATAGTCCTTCGTAGATGTTTCTCTTTACAAAGTACTTTCTCTAAGATTTCTAAAAAATGTTTTATAGAAATAAAATAAAATGTCAATCTGCATTGCTGAACAATTTCTATAGTTCTCGAATAGATTGCTCCTGATATATTTTTAAGAACCTTTTGTTGCTTATTCTGTGACTGTGTTATTTTATTTTAATTTAGTACTGTCATGTGAATAATAAGCAGTCAAGGCTAAACATTTCTGCTTTGCAATTCTCTGAATGTTAATAATTATACTAATTAGCAATTCACAACAAACAGGTCTCAGTCACAGTGAATCATTTCTGCCACATTCACCACAATTTTAAGATCATGAGTAAATTTCAAGATACTGTTGTTTTAGAAATTCTCTTCTGTTAACAAAACTCCTCCCTAAATCCACTCAGGTCTAAAAGAATGCACAGATCATTGAGGATGTAAACAAAACAAAATTACCTATTTTAAGGAATACATTTTATCCTCAATCGAGTTAAACCTCTCGTGTTCAGTTTTAATGCAGATTATTTAGCAATCTATAATGTAAAAAATAACTTTGCCTGAAGAATTCAGTGGCACATATCATTTTTGTTAGACAATTCCTTATGACTGGGAAGGCCGAATGTCCAAGTGATTTATCAACAGCTAAAATGTTAAATAGCTGGGATGCATGTTCTTCCCTTGCTTGCATCTGGGTAACCCCTATTGGTCCTAAGCAGCATAGCAACTGTCATCATGTCTTGAGAAAGTTGTTATCTGGCCGGGTGCAGTGGCTCACACCTGTAATCCTACACTTTGGGAGGCTGAGGCAGGTGGATCACATGAGGTCTGGAGTTCGAGACCAGCATGACCAACATGGTGAAACCACATCTCTACTAAAAATACAAAATTAGCTGAGCATGGTGGCACATACCTGTAACCATAGCTACTTGGGAGGCTGAGGCAGGAGAATTGCTTGAACCCAGGAGGCAGAGGTTGCAGTGAGCTGAGATCGCACCATTGCACTCCAGCCTGGGCAACAAGAGCGAACTAAGTCTCAAAAATAAAAAATAAAAAAGTTGTTATCCACCCTAGACTTAGCTAATGCCCTGCTCTTCTCCCCACCTTCAACTCACGTAGGAAGCTATATTATGCCTTCTTCATCACTTACCTCATTGCAATTGCAAACATTGATTTTTCTTTTTCTTTTGAGTTCTGAGCTCTTTGAGACCTATCTGTGGATTTTCAGCACTCAGCAAAACTCCAGTATAGGCACACAATAAATATTGTTGAATAAATAAATTGGTATAAGTGAACATACCTATAAATATTTCTTCCATTAGTTAATTCATTGTCATTAATTGCACACATATTTGAGTGCCTACTACGTGCCAAAAGGATATTGTGCTACGTAGCGATAGCAACACGAATGGCAGGTTTTGTTAACTAAGTGATATGTCAATTTTGAATGAACAGATATTTCTACCTTTTGATCTTTCCCTTTCAGTATTATGCCCACCATGTCCTCTAATATGCATACTTAAGTTTAATTTTTTTAAATGGGCAAAGTGCACCTTGCACATATTTAAGCAGAGCTTTAGTATTGATTAAAAGTTGTAATGCAGTACTTCCCTTGCTGACCTCCCAGTCCACTAATACTGTCTGTATTCATCGGCAGATCTTTGTAAGCATCCACCATGTGTTAGACTCTCACTGTGCTTGGTGCTTAGGAAAGAGCAGAGAAAGGCATATACTATTCCCACTGGCCTTATGAGAGCTACAGTCTAGTGGGAGAGGCAGGTGTTTTCCAAATAACTATTTAATAATTACTGTGATTAATATTACAAAGGGGAATAAAATGCTATAAGAACATAAAATATGAGAGTGAATTTAGAATGAAGAGGGTGTCTTTGTGCTGTTTCCTATACCTAGAACACTCTTCCCACTCTCATTTCAGATCTCACTCTAACAGCTACTTTTTAGAGACCTCCTTAACCTCCTCTCCCACATCTCAGGCTCATCTAAATTAGATCTTTGTATTTGTCTCTCATAGCATTCCATTGTGTCCCTTCAAACCCATTATCATACATGTGTTACATGTGAATTTGTGTAATTATTCATTGTTTGTATTTTCTGTTGAGTTTTAAGCTCCAAGGAAGTGAGAGCTGCATTTCTTTTGTTCACATATTCAAGGTTTAACACATGAATTTATCACATGTTCAATAAATACAAATGACATAAATAAATGGAGGAATAAATGAATGAGTGAATGTATAAATGAATAAATTGATATTTAAGCTAGATTTTGAGCAACAGTGAGTTGGAAGTAGCTACATAGAGAATAGAATGCCTTCCAGACAGATGGAACAGCATGTTTGAAAGTGCCTGAAACGCCAGAGACATATAGGCTCATTTTTGAAGCAATTCCTGAGTATCAGAAGGCAAAGAGTAAAGAGAAAAAGGGCACACTATGAGGCTGGAGGCGTTGGAACACCCCATAGCTTCCAGAGCCTGTTATACCCTGTTAGGACGTTCAAATTATATTTAGTATTATATACAATACTTGTGTGTGTGCATGTATATGCTCAATTGGTACTGAATTACTACACTGTATTTCAGCCCCTCAGATAAGGAAAACTTGATATTTTTGTACCTGCAAACCGTCAAGATGTATACTTAATTCTGCTATTTGGAACAGTGTTTTCAAAACAGATCACTACTGGAGATTATAGACTAGGCAAACTGACTTAGCACAGAAAAAACATGGTGCACAGCACATTCAAATTCAGTCAGACCCTCCACGTGCCTGAAGAACCTGTTGGTAAATGGCTGTATAATGAGAGGCTGCCTGCTCCTGCCCTTCTTGACATTTGCTCAAGAACTATGGCTTAGTGTTTGTGTGTGTATGTGTGTTTTCCCCTATGATTATCCAAAATCAGGAATGCAGTTAACAAATAGTAATGACACACTGTAAATAAAATTTTCCACCTAAGGCTTCACCTCACTAGTTAGCCTCATTTTCAGAAGGCTGAAACATACATACAGTCACACACATTGTCTATACAACTACTTTGAAATGCAAATGAGATTTGAGATTACATTGTATTGTGTCTAGACCTTGATGTTCCAAGTCAGAAAATTATACTTTAGAGTATAAGTGACTCAGTGCATTTAGAGTTTGGCCTTAGGTGGGAATATGCTACATTCACACCATCGGCTGCAACTGTGAATGGAGAAATGAAGAAAGGTGATATAAATACAAGGATTGGCATATCAGGTTTTCCTTTTCTTAAAGTCAGCTTATGAGTTTTCATAAGTCATTTTGTTAAGGCGTGAACTTTGTGCTTTCTCCATTTTGAATCTCTAAGAGAACAGGGAGCTTTTTATTTGGCAAACTCTTGCAAAGATGTAAACCCCTGGACATCTAAAGCATCTCTCATTCATTAGATGCAGTCAGAGGTTCATATCCTCCCAGTGACTTTGCTACCACACTGTAGCTTCCTGGAGCGATGCTGGAGTGCATTCCTTTCTGGGTTGGAGTCTTTTGCATGACAGGCTCTGAACACATTCACTGAATATGTTAAAGAACTCAGATCCTTTCTGGGCATGACCTTATTTGTTGTGAATACTCTCAAGGGAGGGTATTAGTTGTTCCCAGTCCCTGGAATACTCCTAATTTGTGGTGTAATGCTAACTGATGCCAGCTAACATTTATTACAGGCTTATTTTGTTCCATTAGTTTTCATATATTAAGTCATTTATTTCTTACAACACACCTAGAAAGTAAACACAGATGAGGTTCACAGAGTTTATCCAAAGTCACATAACTATGAATCATAAAGCTGGAATTTGGACACGAGCAGTCTGACTTCCTCCATCTTAATGTCTAGGCTGTGTTGTTACTGAAGTGGCGTGATGTGGCTTTTTAGATGACACGTTGATGAACAGTTTTTATTTTAATAGTGTTTATTTCAATTATATTAGAAATATGCAATTTGCACATCAAAGTCACGATTTCATGGATATTGCTTAGGATAGAGCTAAGGCAAAAAGGTGATTCCATTTAAATTTATATATAAAAATATTAAAAAACTAGTAAAACATAGATATGACAAAATATATGGCAAAACAATGACTAAAATTGTGTAACATATCCCTAATATACTAAAGTACGGAGAAAATCTATTTGATTTGCATCAGGGTGGACCACATGGCAAAGTCAATGCTTTTATACACTTAAGGGTGCTGTTATTTAGACATACTGTGGTTATTACGCTTCATGCTCTGTTATTCTTCAACAAAATGGCAATTACAGAGGCAGGTGTATGCTTTACTGAATGCCAGAAAGGTGGAAAGATTTTTCAAATTAGACATAGCTTTCTAATTTTCCAGGAGAATATTATTTATTATTAAATTTTAATGTTTCCAGTAATTTACTGTGATTTGATGAACAACTTACAAATTACAGTATTAGATTGTGATGACTAAATACTCCTTGGGGGCAGGGCTTGCAGCTACAAATCTGTATTCCACCCTGGTAGGGTGCTTGTTGGATTGAATTGGATGCATGACTTCCTTTCTAAAATCTGGCAGTACAGAGAATTATTTGTTTCTAACCCACACACCTCCCCACCACATAAGAAATTAGATAGCCTCAAATCCCTATTTCTCCTTATCTGCTGTTTTCTTCCAATCTTCTAGAAACCAGCAACTTATCAAGCACCCCTAAATCATGGTAATCCTTTCCCTAAGCATAGAACTGAAGGCAACTAGTAATAAAATATATATTTTTTCTATCCTGCTATACTTGTTAAATAGGGAATAATTAAAGGATAGAAGAGCTATAAAAATTTAGATCATTGTACTTATTAAAAGTCAGGGATGATCTTTTAGGGCTAAAATAATAAAGTTTTAATTTGATCTGCAATATTTCCTATCTGAAAAAGGCCCCCAGCAGTACCTGCTCTTGTTTAGCCCTTGTTCCCATCCTAGTTCTAAAGCTTTTCCCCAAATTTCTTCCTTCATGAAATTTACACATGGAATTAGACGGGTGACTTGAATCAAGCTATAAGAAAGATCTTCAGAGTGGTTCCTGTAAGCTCCTTCCAAAGATCCCAAATGATGGTTACAGAGTCAGAAATTTTTTTTATTAGGGGTTTATTACTCCACATTAAGTAACTGTGTTTTCAGAAATTCCCTGTCAAAATAATAATGCAAGTAATACAAACAACAGTATAATTGGCTGCTAAGACCTTGATATTTTTCTTGGATAGTTAGCAATTAGTGTTAAGTCAATAAGGAAACTGTGTAAATTCTTTTAAACAAGTCTTTTTTCCTTTACAAAGCAAGACAAATTTACTCTAGATAACTTGGAAAATACTACTAAACAAAGGAAAATCATCCAAAATTCTATCATTCCTGATAACTTTACATTATATTTTATGTATATTCTTCTAAACTTAAATATACATTTATGTGTTTATTTTTTCATATTTTCTCAAATATTTGAATATCTTAATAGTCTTCTACAGCATATAATGTTACTCTTTTCCTTGAATGTACTATTTTATAATCAATCTCCTCTGTTCAAAAATTGAGTCCATATTTTTTGATACTGTAAACAACGTTGCATTGAAATTTTAAATAATTAACTCTGAGTTTTTGTGACAATTTCCTTAGAATGAATTATGAGGTATTTTTGAAAAGTTGCATGCCTAGGTGTGATGTCAGTCTGAGTGAAGGAAGGGCCAATGGAATGGCATATGACATGATGTCAATGATAAACTGCCTCTTTGACAATTTCACCAAAGATTTCCTCGTCCTTTATCGAGCAGTGTGCACAGTTAAAATGTGTGTGCTGTGCTCTGCAGAGCTTTCCTTTAGTCCTCTTTTGACATTCCATTGGGACTTCTTTTTTTTTTTTTTATTGAAAACTTCATATAACTTTATATAACACTTGATAATTCTTTTTTTTTTTAAATTATACTTTAAGTTCTAGGGTACATGTGCATAACGTGCAGGTTTGTTACATATGTATACTTATGCCATGTTGGTGTGCTGCACCCATCAACTCGTCAGCACCCATCAATTCATCATTTATATCATGTATAACTCCCCAGTGCAATCCCTCCCTCCTCCCCCCTCCCCATGATAGGCCCCAGTGTGTGATGTTCCCCTTCCC
>NW_016803685.1:284061-287342 GCF_001698545.2 Rhinopithecus bieti | reverse complement strand
CTTCACGCTACCTGACTTCAAACTATACTACAAGGCTACAGTAACCAAAACAGCATGGTACTGGTACCAAAACAGAGATATAGACCAATGGAACAGAACAGAGTCCTCAGAAATAATACCACACATCTACAGCCATCTGATCTTTGACAAACCTGAGAGAAACAAGAAATGGGGAAAGGATTCCCTATTTAATAAATGGTGCTGGGAAAATTGGCTAGCCATAAGTAGAAAGCTGAAACTGGATCCTTTCCTTACCCCTTATACGAAGATTAATCCATTGGGACTTCTTTACTCTTTCCCATTGGACTGTAAGTAACTTGATGGCTAGAGGATGTTGTTACCAAATAAAGACAATATTTTCAGAAATGAAATCAAATATTTAACTCGGAGAGTTATCTTTGCTAGGATTCTCAATCAGAAAGTTTTCTTTAAGCTGAGGTTGCTTTATTCTACTAAATCAAATGATTTTTGTCTGCTATTGACCCTGCACTTGGCATAGTGCTCACTTTTACTAATCATTACTACCTTAAAAGGAAGGCTAGTGTGTTGTGATGGAAATACACACAGAGAAATAAGTAATGTGACTTACATTTTTTAAAAAAGCTTTTGCTTCAGTGAATATTTTCATGAAGACATCATGGAGGTATATAATATTTCCATAAAACATAATATAAAATCACCAAGGAACCTAAATTAATGAATCTGCAAGTAGTTTTTTCCTGTACAGGGACACTAACTCAATAGACACCTGTAACCATGTTGCGAACCTGTTCCATGAAATTGAATGAATAAAATGCTGTGTGCACAATGGGTTTTCAGATATTTGAAGAGTTCATCATGACTACACTGATGGGACAGTTTCAACTTAAGCTCTATGAAATTACGGAGGGACGAGAGAATCTTAAAGGATTCTAAGACATTAACTAAAAGCTTGAAAATGTATGCCAACCTGTTGGCATTGTCTATTTTTGAGAGAAAGAAAATACTGGGAAGCAATGTGTTTGCAACATAGTCCCAAGGTACAGGCTTAGTTCAATAATTCAAATCTGTGAACGAAAAGCAGAGCTCTTTCTTGGTACATTAATTATACTTTCACTAGACTTTAAAATGGAGGAGTTATGTAGACTTCTCTCCTTAATTCAACAATTTTCTGAGAGGTCACTGAGAGCTTTGTCTTTCCTACAGTATTTTTGAGGGAAAATGTGTTTAATAAGTAAAACTATTTCTCAAGAGCTTGAGGACTTGACACTGATAGACCAGAGCTGAAGATGCTCAGCTCTGCCAGAGCCTTTTACATTAGTTCATATCCTCAGGAGTTTTGGACTGTCAGTGCTGAAGGGTTTGAAATTGGGAAATATATTACTCAAGTTTGCCCATTAAAATATTGGAGGAAAAAAGTACTGAAGTTGCAGCCAGCGTGACATGCAGTATGTGACACTGGAAAAATGCTGTGAATTTCAGGGGTTGTCTGAGCATAGAATCATGTGATGTGACAAGTGCAGCAATACTTTTTTTGTGAACACCTGATTTAACAGGAAGAGAAAACTCCATAGAAAGGCATCAGTGCATAAACTCCTCCTTCTCTAAACTCAATGCTATTAATTCTTTGATTCAAAGAGTCAAATTTTGTCAGAAAAATGGAATACACTCTGACATTCTCTGCCAAATGGATAGACACCAAAAAATGACATCGAATGATATTTATGTTCGGACAAACTTACTAAAGTAAGGCTATGAAGAATTATTATTGACATGGGACTTTCTTGTTTAAAGTTCAACAAACTATCGTTTCAGTCACATATTTTGCTATTTTGACTATTTACCATCATTTATATTGAACAAATAATTTTACATGTTATCCTATTTGATATTATAAATAGGCAGGGAAAAAAGCTAAGGTTCCAGAGAAGACAATGATGATAATAGTGATTTCACTCAATACAAATGGATGTAGAATTGGCAAGAATAATAATCCTGTCAAACCAAATACATATATTGAATAGTTTCTGTGCTTTTTAAAATGCACTCACTATATACAAGAGCTTTAAAATAATACAAAGCGTAACATTTATTGCCAGGAAACTTGAAGTGTTTCATGAACACTAAGCTCAGTTTTTCCCTATGTATCAGAAAATAGTAAAAAGCTACTCCTTGCCTTTCTTGTATTGTCTTTTAATATCCAGTTGCCCCTGGGCTTTATGGGAAAATCACTAACAGATTGACACCCAGCCAGAAGCCTGTATGACCGAGTGTGTGTTAACATTTCTTTAAATATCTCCTAAAAGACAAAGCAAAATATGACACAAGAGATTCTGAGAACATGCAATTCCGCCCCTCTGAGCATTCCCCAAGGACATTCTCTTGCTCCTCTTTCACTTGTGGTCAAGATAAATCTCTCTTCCTTCTAGGATATCCCTAATAGAATGTCCTTATTGAGTTAACAATTTCTTATGTTTGCAATGACATTTATAAAGAATTTTTGCATATGTTATGTCATTTGATCTAACAATGACCAATTAAACAGATAGACCAGATAATAATACCCCAACCCAGTACCCACGTCTTCTGATTCCCAGGGCAGGTGTCCCATCTCACCTCCAAACTCGAGGTTAGAAAATAGAGAGGGTTGTTTGAAATGTCATGGTAGTGCTTCATGGTGGTACTCATCAGAGAGTATAATTCAAATTATCTGCTAGCCAGCTTCTGTCAAAAGTCTGGCTGAGATGGTGAGAGAATAAATTTCTGGAGATAATTTGGCAGTATGTGACAAAAGATTTAAAAATGCTCCAACACTTCAACACAGAAATTCAATTTTTCATAATTTATCAGAAACGTGTGCAAAGATATATGTATGATCATGGTAAGGACCTTATTGCTTATAATATGGAAAATTTTAAACCTAAATATCTAAATTTAAAAATTGGTTACAATACTGTGATATATGTTTACAGTGCAATATGAAACTGAAATTTAAAATTATGTTGTATAATGCTATTCAATGATTAAGAATAGTGTTTCTGGCCGGGCGTGGTGGCTCACGCCTGTAATCCCAGCACTTTGGTAGACCAAGGTGGGTAGATCACGAGGTCAGGAGATCAAGATCATCCTTGCTAACACTATGAAACCCTGTCTCTACTAAAAATAAAATAAACAAAAAAATAAAAAAATAGCCAGGCATGGTGGTGGGCGCCTGTAGTCCCAGCTACTTGGGAGGCTGAGGCAGGAGAATGACTTGCAGTGAACCGAGATTGCGCCACTGTACTCTAGCCTGGGTGACAGAG
>NW_016803685.1:264157-283615 GCF_001698545.2 Rhinopithecus bieti | reverse complement strand
GTGTGTGTGTGTGTGTGTGTGTGTATTCCCATTTGACATGTATTACCTCTGTAATTAAGGTTAAAATGGCTATGCAAAAAGAAAGCCTGGCTGAGAGAACTGATGCCTGTAGAAGATAGCATAAGAAACATGTTCAGCCAGTGCTTTAAGCATTCTAAGTTCTAAACTCATGTCCAGATAGAGAACATAAAGATAACATAAAAATATTAGTTTAGCCAATCTAAACGTCACCTCCCATTTATAGCTTATTTTGTACAATTAATGTTGAAGTTGTTATTTGTTATGCTCTTCAATGTCCTTTTTATATACTTACAAATGATAAATTATTTTTCGAATACAGTAATGGAAAAGAATTTGTCTTTCAGATTTGTAATGTTTGCATCTAAGTTCTAAAATATAAGGGGAAATTTCACAAACCTATTTGATTCTCTCCATCAATATATATAAAATATTAAAATAAATTGCAATAAATCTATAATGTTTGTGGTTAGCATATTTTATTTCTCCATGTTGTTTTTGTTTTTAAAAGATTTTTAATTTAGACAATATTATTAGATATATAATTTATATTCCTCCCCTTTTTAAAGAAAAGTTATAACTTATGAAATAAACAATTTCCCCAGGGACCGTTCTTCTTACTGTACATCTGAAAATTTAGAATTTTCAATGCCTAGTTACATGGCTTTCATGGTACAGTGGAAATTTTAGAGGGTCGGGTCAAAAAAACCCTTGATATAAGTCCCTAGGACACTACATATTACCTCTGTGACAATGGACAAGTCACAATCTATCTGGACATGTGACATTATCTAAAAAATTTTATATAATACCTAGGAGTGAAAGAGACCATTCATTATCTTATCTCTAAGAGCTATACCTAACCTCCTTTGTCCTTGTTCTGCCTTCCGCCAGAGGGACTGTAAAAAGCCAACTTATTATCTTCCCAGTCTCTTTGTTGCTAGGTATGGCCATGTGACTCATATATCCCTTGATAAGATTTTTGGGATAGGTTTTTGAGAAACATTTTTTTTCTCCTTGATAAAGAAGTAAATTCTGTTTGTTTCACTCCTTTGCCAACACTTGTCCCAACTACCTGCTTCTGGCTTTGTTTTGCCTAAAGCTGTGAAAAATATTATTCAAACACAAGACGGCAAACCGAAGAATGAAAAGTCAACATGTATCAAATGATGAAGGGGAAAGATGGAAGAAGCCTGGGTTCTTGATGGCATCATTGAATCCTCCGTGCAAGGCCAGCAACCAAGCTGTCGTTACCTAAATGTAGATATATTATTATGTTCAAGGAATAAACCCTTCTCTGATTAAATTATTGCCATCTAGGTTTTCTGTTGCCTGCAGTTGAGCCATCTTGATGCTCAATGTCACAGAATTATTCTGAAAGTTAAATGAAGTAATGCATGCACAATTGCTTAAATAACTACAGATATACTGTTATTTAAAGAGGTAACACAGAGCAATGGAAAAGGCATTGGACTTGAACTCTGACTAATTTAGCCTGGAATCCTAGAAAGTCACCTTATTAGATCTTCTTTATAGGAAAATGTAAACAATCTCTGTGTGTCAGTTGTGTCATCTCTAAAATGGAAATAATTAGCATCTTGGAGGATTGTTGTAAAGGGTAAAGGAGATAAGATATGGGAAAGCTCGTGGCATAGGGCTTGATACATGTTATTCAATGAACGTAAGTTAGAGAGAAAAATTAGCAATTAGCAGTGTGGTCTACCTCAAGTGAACACACTTCCTTTTTCTGAGTGAGATTACATTGCCCCTTGAACATTTACAACACTATGCAAAGTTTATAGAGCTAGAAGATACTTCAGAGTATCCTATTAATAAAAGTAGTGAAAGGATAGTTTTTTTTTTTCTCTTATTCTGTGAAGAATGTTAATGGTAGTTTAATGGGACTGGCATTGAATCTATAGATTACTTTGGAAAGTATGGCCATTTTCACAATATTGATTCTTCCTATCCATGAGCATGGAATGTTTTTCCATTTGTTTGTGTCCTCTCTGAGTTCTTTGAGGATTAGTTTGTAGCTCTCTTTGAAGAGGTCCCTCACTTTCCTTGTCAACTGTATTCCTAGGTATCTTATTTTTTTGGCAGCAATTGTGAATAGGAGTTCATTCATGATTCATCTCTTTTGCTTGCCTATTGTTGGTGTATAGGAATGCTAGAGGCTTTGCTGAAGTTGCTTATCAGCTTAAGAAGCTTTTGGGCTGAGAAAATGGGGTTTTCTAGGTATAGGATCATGCCATCTGCAAACAAAGATAATTTGGCTTCCTCTCTTTCTATTTGGATACCCGTTATTTCTTTACCTTGCCTGATTGCCCCAGCCAGAACTTTCAATACTATGTTGAATAAGAGTGGTGAAAGAGGGCATTCTTGTCTTCTACCAGTTTAAAAGCCATATGGAACCAAAAATGAGCCCAAATAGCCAAGACAATCCTAAGCAAAAAGAGCAAACCTGCAGGCATCACGCTACCCAACTTCGAATTATACTACAGGGTTATAGTAAGCAAAACGGCATGGTACTGGTACAAAAACAGACACATAGACCAATGGAACAGAAAAGAGAACTCAGAAATAAGACTGCACACCTACAACCATCTGATCTTCAACAAACCTGACAAAAACAAGCAATGGGAAAAGGACTCCCTATTTAATAAATGGTACTGGGAGAACTGGTTAGCCATATGCAGAAAATTGAAGTTAGACCCTTTCCTTATGCTTTTTAAAAAAACTAAGTCAAGATGGATTGAAGACTTTAAAGTTGATATGATTTGGCTCTGGATCCCCACCCAAATCTCACCTTGAATTGTAATCCCCATAATCCCCACATGTCAAGGGCAGGACAGGGTGGAGGTAATTGGATCATGGGGCGGTTTCCCCCATGCTGTTCTCATGATAGTGAGTGAGTTCTCATGAGATCTGATGGTTTTATAAGGGGCTCTTTTCCCTTTGGTCAACACTTCTCCCTCCTGCCACCTTGTGAAGAAACTGCCTTGCTTCCCCTTTACCTTCCGCTATGATTGTTAGTTTCCTGAGGCCTTCCCAGCCATGCTGAACTGTGAGTCAGTTAAACCTCTTTCCTTTCTATTAATAAATACCCAGTCTCAGCAATTCTTTACAGCAATATGGAAACAGACTAACACAAATTTAAAACCCAAAACTATAAAGTTTTTGGTTTATAGAAGAAAATCTAGGCAATACCATTCAGGCAAAGATTTTGTTATGAAAATGCAAAAAGCAATTGCAACAAAAGCAAAAGTTGACAAATGGGATCATATTAAGTAAAAGAGCTTCTGCAGAGCAAAATAAACTATCATCAGAGTGAACAAACTACAGAATTGGAGAAAATTTTTACAATCCATCCATCTGACAAAGGTATAATATACAGAGTACAAGGAACTTAATCAAACTTACAGAAAAAACACAAACAGTCCCATTAAAAAGCGGGCAAAGGATATTAACCGACACTTCTCAAAAGAAGACATACATGGAGGAGCAAATATGAAAAAAAGTTCAATATCACTGATCATTAGAAAAATGCAAATCAAAACCACAATGAGATACTATCTCATGCCAGTGAGAATGGTGATTATTAAAAAGTCCAAAAATAATAGATGCCGACAATGTCGTGGAGAAAAAGAAATGATTTTACACTGTTGGTGGGAGTGTAAATTAGTTCAACCATTGTGGAAGACAGTGTGGCAATTCCTCAAAGACTTAGAGGCAGAAATACCATTTGACCCAGCAATCCCATTACTGGGTATATACTCAAAGGAATATAAATCATCCTGTTGTAAAGATGCATACACACGCATGCTCCTTGCAGCACTATTTGCAGTAGCAAAGACAGGGAATCAACGTAAATGCCCATCAATGGTAGACTGGAAAAAGAAAATGTGGTACACATACACCATAGAATACTATGCAGCCGTAAAAAGGAACAAGATTGTGTTCTATGCAGGGACATGATGGAACTGGAAGCTGTTATCCTCAGCAAACTATTGCAGGAAAAGAAAACCAAACACTCCATGTTCTCACTTGTAAGTGGGAGCTGAATGATGAGAACACATGGATACATCATGGGGAACAACACACACTGGGGGCCATTGGTGGTGGGATTAGGGGGAGGGAGAGCATCAGGAAAAATAGGTCATGGATGCTAGGGTTGATACCTACGTGATGGGATGATCTGTGCAGCAAACCACCATGGCTCATGTTTTACCTGTGTAACAAACCTGCACATCCTGTACATGTACCCTTGATCTTAGGATAAAAGTTTAAGAAAAAAAGTAGTAGAAAGAATTTTATTAGTTTATTGAGTGTTATATAGATCTAGGCACCATTTAAAGAACTTCACATATACTAATTTAATCCTCATAAAGGTTTATGTGGTAGGTGTTATCATTTGCTTCATTATACAGATGAGGAAAATGCAGTGCAGAGAGATTAAGGTATTAACTCCAGATTAGATACCTAATAAATTGAGCAGCCAGAATTCAAACTCAGGCAGTCTAGCTCCAGAGCTTGTACTCTTAATCTCTGTATTATGTTGTCTTCTAACAAAATTACTAACACAATGACCAAACCCTGTATGTGTTCATATAAAAGTCTGGATCCATGCCGAGCGCGGTGGCTCAAGCCTGTAATCCCAGCACTTTGGGAGGCCGAGGCGGGCGGATCACGAAGTCAGGAGATCGAGACCTTCCTGGCTAATGCGGTGAAACCCCGTTTCTACTAAAAAATACAAAAAAGTAGCTGGGTGAGGTGGCGGGCGCCTGTCGTCCCAGCTACTCAGGAGGCTGAAGCAGGAGAATGGCGTGAACCCGGGAGGCGGAGCTTGCAGTGAGCTGAGATCCGGCCACTGCACTCCAGCCCGGGCCACAGAGGGAGACTCCATCTCAAAAAAAAAAAAAAAAAAAAGTTTGGATCCAACTATCCCTGCTTACAGGCTTGGATTGTTTGCAAAAGAGATGGTAGAGCTGCTTCTCATAGTTAGCTTTAGGATAAAAGAATATACTGGGCCTGATATAGTTTGAATATGTGTCCCCTCAAATCTCATGTTGAAATGTAATCCCCAGTGTTGGGGGTAGGGCCCAGTGGGAGATGTTTGGCTCATGGGGGCAGATCATGAATGGCTATCATCATCCCCTTAGTAATAAGTGAGTTCATGTGAGATCTGGTTGTTTACAAGTGTGTGGTACCTCCCACTCTCTTTCCCTCTCTCTTGCCCCTGTTCTTGCCTTGTGAGATGACTGGCTTCCCTCTTCACCTTCTGCCATAATTGAAAGCTCCCTGAGGCTTCACCAGAAGCTAAGCAGACGTTGGCACTATGCTTTCTGTACAGCCTGCAGAACCGTAAGCCAATTAAGCCTCTTTTCTTTATAAATAATCCAGCTTCAGGTATTCTTTTATAGCAATACAATAATGGCCTAACACAGGGCCATTCCATCTATTTTAGTTTCTGGGGAGTAAGATAACAGAAGGTTCTAAATCCCCATTGGGTATCATCACATTAGGCCTGGCTGAGCAAAATTTCAAGCCCAGACTTTCTTACTAGGCTTTTAAATAAAAGGACAAGTTGCCCGCTAAATAAAGGAGTATAGAGGGAACCAAAAGAAGACCTGGAACTTGCCTATGCTCTTCATTTTTCCTCAGCATAGATTTGCAGATATCTTAATAGAGAAAACTTGTTAGCATTTTGGCACACTATCCTAGGAAAATAATGACATTTATTAATGTTCTTTATTCCTATAAAAATGAAAATTGCTTTATGGAGATATGGATGATATGAGACTTATATTTCCATAAGGATGCCCAGAAAATACAACAGAGTAAGCAAACTTCTTAGCTAGGCATAAATCTATGTAAGGTTATAAGAGTGAAAGTGATTGTGGGCTTACTTAAAATGGATATGGTGGTTTCACTCTCCTAGCTTGTCTTCCTGTATTGTAGAAGCTAAAAGCTTAAATTATATCATTCCCAGACTTTATTGCAGTTAAAATTCAAGACATGAATTAGCTTCTGCCGATTAAATCAATTCACATACCATTGAGAACATGGAAATGTGGAGGGGGAGCTCTTCATGCCACCTGAGTGTTTCAACTGGCTGGTGCAATGGTATTTGCCAGGGAAGCTGGATGGAAGTGAGACAGTTGGGTCCCATGCTGCCCATTCTTGGATTTTGCTAGCAAAAGGGGTGGCTTCAAAGGTTTCCCTGGATCAACCTAGAGGATAATTAAATCAAAGTAAACTTTACAGGCAGCAAGATAAGGTAGAGAGTGAGTCAGATTTATTCCTTAGTTTTTGTAAGAAATTAAAAAGGCTCAGATGGCTCTGTAGGAATGTGTAAAAGGGCTTGTGGTTTTCCCTTGAAGTGTACCAAGGTACCAGGTAATTCAGCTACATGACACGTTTCAGAAAGAAGATGGATAGGGGTTATGACAAATGTTACAAAATGTCTACAGAGCCGTCCAGAAGCAAGGTGCCTAATCAAGAGGGAATTCAACTGAATCCTAGCTGCCTGAGAGAAAAATATGGATCACAGATATATAACCTAAGCATATTATAGTGTCAGAAGTCAACAGAAGTCCTGAGGTAGTGCTAGTCAATTTCAGCAGGCGTCTTGTCCATGGCTTGTGTTGAGTTGAGATGAGTCAGGTTACGAAACTTGATGCAAGTTCCTGAGCTCCCAAGTCCCATTGTTGCTCTCACCAATGCTGTACGCCTCACCCATATCACAAAAGAGCAGAGGAGGGCTCTGGAAGACTAGAAGACTATGCATTTTAACCTAAAAATACTAGGTATCACCTAAAGGGAACACTTAAATTATTGCATCAGGCAAAGTTTACCACGTAAGGCTAAAATTTAGATATTCCTTTCCACCTGTTTCCCAGTAGGTGGATTATGATAATGATCAGATCAAATGAAGAGCATAAAGCTTCCACATTTTTTTCAGTGTAAGGGAAAAAAATATGAGTATATTTCAGACTCTCCTGCATAGACTATATTTAGTTCATTCTGACTATCTGCAACCTTAATTACCTTCCCCCAATTCAAGAAATATGCAGTCCACAAAAATGGAAGTTTTTCATAGATTAAATATCTTGCTTCCTTATGAGGGAAGAGTTCTGAGCAGGGAAACATAGAATTTTTTCAGTTTTCCCTGTTAAGATATAATGAAATCATTTTAGTATTTGTTTTTACTCTGTAGAATACTTAGAACCTCAGATTAAGCCATATATTCAAATTTATGTACAATGACAATAAGGTTAAATCTACATTGATTTTTGAATAAATTGTGACATGACTCATCTGGGTCAACATGGATAATCAGCAGCTCACTGTATATTCTTTGGTTGTTCCTCCCCCACCATCCCCTGCTCCCACCACCTCCATCATAATGGCTGCACGTAAAGGATTCTTGTAAAAGGCTATCTGTGATTCACAGACTTGCCTGGGGTGGGTAAACACTAAATGCACCCTTTGTCAGCTAACATAAGGCTCATTTACTCAGCTTAGCTTCTTTCCCAGCCTCCCAGGTTGGTGCAGTATAATCCTCCTTTCCTCCTTATTTATTTTTTAAAGTTTCCTATAATCCATAAACATATGTTCTTTTCTTAAGGTAATGATTGTTTTTCAGATCAAAAAAAAAGAACTTTTCAATCTATTGATTACAGTAAAACTCACTAATCTTTTTGTTGCATAAATGTGTTTACATGTATATCTATGTCCTAGTTTTAGCATTTCTGCCCTTATTCATTTTGATGTCCTTTAAAAAGTGACTTCTGTTTTTTCTTTTGATTTGCAAATAGCTTTGATTACTTTTTCTTTGCTTATGTTAGTGGACTCCATAAGGAGATCATCATGCAGAGGCACCTGTACCATGTTTAGGGACATTCAGCTATTAGTCAATTAGCCTAGTCTCATGAGTATTTATAGTACTTGTAATATGGCAAAATCATGTGTATTAGAGCCGGTGAGCATGAATCACCCTTTACCCTAAGTTTGAAACCTACTTCCCTGGTGTGGCAGGCCAGGCCTCGCTAATACAAGCCTCCATGACAACCGTTTCAGCACTGACTGAGTGGTTAAGTTAAATATTAAAAGCTGAAAATGACAGGGCCCTTACACAAAGGTTGGAATGTAACCAAAGCCCACCAAGAATCTTGCCTAGGCTTTTCCTGGGCCTTAAAGCATGACAAAACAATGAAGGAATTATTAACAGGACCCATTTGGGATTAAACAAGTTTTATTGGGGATCTGAAGAAACTCTCATACAAGTTTATTAGGGCTCTGAAGGAATACCCAAACCTCCGTGATTTAGCAGGAGACAAGATAAGGGTAGTCACCCTAGTATCTGGACCCATTTAGATTAAGTAAATTTACTGTGACTCTAGAGGAAGGACTTCAGGACTCAGACCTTATAGATTAAAAGAAGTTAATCACTTATGTCTTTAGACAAATGCAGACTTACATGTAGACTTATAGGTTAGGAGGTATATAAGCTCTGGAAAACTTTGTATTTGAATTGGTCTGGTGATAATTTCCATGTCTTCTTCCTGTAACTGGGTTATAGGAATAAAACTCTCTTCCTCCCCAGTTCATCTGCGTCTCGTAATTGGGACACGAGAAATAGCAACCTGACCCTCAGTTTGGTTTGGGAACACTGGGACTCTGTTTTGAAAGAGCACTGTGGAAAAATCTCATCTTTTGTGTAACAGTTATTTAAAAACAACCAACCAAATGAAGATTACTTAAGAGAAATGTGTGTTGAGGACTTAATTCCCTACAGCTCCAGTAATAGTGGGATTTTGTTGACATGCTTAGAAATGTCAGAGAAATGTTGACACTTGTATCATATCCTCCATGTTTATGTTGGTCCTACCACTGCCAACATGCTACAAGTCATGAGCACTCTGCATGTGCTCAGTGGATTGACTGAATTCTTCCCTCATTTAGTCAGTCAGTCTGCAAACAATGATGACCTCTTGGGTTTGATCCAGATCACATGCTAAGCCCTCTAGGACCAAATGCACAACAATGAATCCTGTAGTTTTAGTTCTCAAAAAACTCTGTAGTCTAATGGTATAAACAAACACACTATGTGTCTCCAAAGCCAGCTGTGCATACGTATAGGTTGTTCTAAGCTATCCAGTAGAAGAAAGATTTATGCTTATATTTTTATCTAAAAATTAAGATACATATTAATGTACTGATAGTCAATGGTCACATGTCACTAAGGTACAAGTTTTCCTTAAGAAAGAGTGGAACTTCTGCAATGTGAAAAGAGTAGAGGCTTGCATTCTCACCTGTTTATTCATGTTCAATTTATTTTTGTGCCTGTAAGCAGAGAAGAAATTATAAAGTGACTTGCATCATACAAATTCACACTGATGATTTTAAGGAGCCCTGAAAGAGATGTAAATAATAAAGAAACATTATCAAATTTGTATTCAGAACTTTCTATAACTGTAATAATTTTGGAGTATTGGAACAAGATAACCTATGAGAAAGCTACAGGACTCTGTTTTACTTAAGTTCCATAGCACTTAGAACAATTTATATTTATTGTATTTTATTTTTGTTTGCTTGGTTTTGCCTGCCTTCTCTACTAAATGGCAAACTCCATAAAGGTAGGAACAAACTACTCTATCTTGCTCTCATTTATATGCTAGCACCTAGCACAATGTCTGGCACAAAGAAGGGGTTAAATCAATATTTGCAGAATGAATGAATGAAGTGGAGAGAGGAGATATTTGAGAGACATTTAGGATATGTAAACATATGCATTGTATAAGATATCTTTGAGACACTTTTCTTCAAGTGGGTATAGTAATTGTGACCTCAGTGAGGTGTCTGAAGAAGATTAAGTAAGATTACATAGGTAAAGATCCCAGCAGAAAGTAGGACACAGTCATTTCTTTCAGTTCACTACTGTTTTCTCCAAAACACATTTCAATCAGTTCCAAGTATTGTAAAAGTAGAGTGATCATAACTCTTTTCAGAAAAGAAACTGTCAAAGTAGAAAGCACAGAGATTAGAATCATAATTGAGATTGTTTGGTTCAGAATAAATGGTTATCTTATGGATAAAGGATAATCAATTCAAAAGAACTTCTGCTCTTCCAAATTAATAATGCTGTGAGTCATTCTGTTGATTAGAAAGAAGAAGGCAAACATGTTTTTATGGGTGTGTCTTGTTGAAAGTATAATCTACACATGCCAAATAAATGTGAAACAAAGGGATTAGTGGAGTTATTAATGCCGGAATAAGAATAATATTTTTACATACTTTGTTCTTCATAATAATTACTACAATTTGCTGCTTATTTCCCGTTTGCTTGTTTAAAGTTTTTGCTCCCACAGAGCTGGAAGCACCTTGAACACAGAGAGCATGTCCATTTAGTTTACCACAGGTCCTAGTACATGGTATCCAAAATAAACTATCAGTTAAGTGAACAGAAAGATTCACTATAAGGTTTTTTTTTTAATGGTGGTTCTGCCACCTATTGGCTTTGAGATTCTGGAAAGTTTCTTCAACTCTCTGAGCCTCATTTCCTTCATATGCAAAATGGAGATAAATTGTCCATCATGCTGGTGTAAGAATTAAATAAAAACAATGCTTAAAACATGAACCCTAGTGCAGCCACATAATATATGTTCAATAAATGTTACCTGTTAGTAGGATGTGTTTGAGTAAGTCAATTGAAAATTAAGACAAAGAGTTTTGCAGAATGGTTATATTTGTAGAGGCTTTTCAGGGACATACAGAAAACACACAATAATTGCCTCACTTAGAGTTGGGATTCTGACTTGCAGCTTTGTACTAGGGACTTTTCTGTGGACGATATATTCATGAGGGATAAATTACCTCCGACTTCAGTTGGACAGAGTAGGGGCTCCACAGTGGTGGGGATCAATAGATGGGGGTGGCCAGAGGCTTTAGTGCTGGGCCGATTTAATGAGTCTTGGAAAGAGTTGTATTAAAAGCTTTTAGGGGAAAGCTCCCCGTTGCTGCTTTTTGTGCTCTGTCTAGTACTTTAATGAATGCTGCTATAAAGAGTGTTTTATCTGTGCATTATGAGCCCAGGTTTGACTGTTCAGGCTCTCAGAAGGATTTTAGCTGTCTCGGGATAAGATTTTATGAAGGGAAGAAAAACTCATAGAGAAATATGATTTTTCATAATGAGTACTAATCTGAAGAAATTAACAGCAATCACGGTATTAAATCCCCAAATCACAAATTTTGGACTGATTAAAAATTTGCACCAATCAAACAACGGATTTTCATAGTATACTTCTCTTTATATTATTGTTAACACTTTGGGCTGAATTACGGATTTGTTCTCCATGACATGTAAAAAAGCTTTAGAACTTAAAACACTAGTAAAATGCTGTTTCTTCAACGTCACTCCTACCTTTTAAATCCCAATGCTTACCCTTCACAATTACATGTGATATGTTATTGAACATTGATTCAATTTTTAAAATACGAGGGCAATATTTGTACCAAGTGCACATTAACATAACTTGACCGGCTTCTAGAGTGGAATGACGTTTCAAAATAGCAAAGCGGAAGGCACTTCCTTTACATGTGTCTCAGCCTCACAGTGTCATACATACAGTAAACAATTTGCTTTTAAGACTTTTCTGTTTCATCCTAGATTTTCTTCTGGGTTTTAAGAATAATTATACTTACATGTGGAGTTAGCACTTTAGCAGAGATTTGAAGCCCCTTTTGGTACCTGCTTATGATGAAGCTTAATAAGGCTAGGAAAGGAAGTGTAGTACTGAATGTATTGAATCCATTGAAAGTGTTCCCCCTCTCCTTTCCTATGAGTTGTTTCAAAAAGCATAAGATCCAGAGCCATTAGCAGGTGCAACGCAGTTAAATTCTTTGGTTGAAATGGATTATAGGGGGATCATTTCTGAAGATACTACTGATAAACTGAAATTCTCAAACTAAGTTAAAATATATTATTACATCCTTCTTTTATTAATAGCCTGTATAGACCAGGCCCAGTCGCTCGTGCCTGTAATCCCAGCTCTTTGGGGGGCCGAGGCAAGGGGAGCATCTAAGGTCAGGAGTTCAAGATCAGCCTGGCCAACATAGTGAAACCTCATCTATATTAAAAATACAAAAATTAGTTGGGTGTGCTGGCCCATGCCTGTAGTTCCAGCTACTGTAGGTTGAAGCAGAAGAATCACTTAAACCAGAAAGGACGAGGTTGCAGTGAATTGAAAATCTGCTACTGTACTCCAACATGGGTGTCAGAGTGAGACTCCATCTAAAAAAAAAAAAAGCCTGTGCAAATGTAGACCATATACATACAGTTATTGTATCTCAAAATATTATTTATTTGAAAAGATCAATTTCCAAAGTATTTTATTTGCTTTTTAGACTTACTATAGTAGTGAATTTTAATTCATTGATCCGTTTCATTTTGCTTTCTCAATTATTATTATCCTGTAGAAAGTTGATAATAACATCATTTAAAAAATTTGTTTATTCACTAATGTTATTTATTCATTCGCTAGGTTACACATACTTTTATTGAGCATTTATTACGAGCTTTGATTGAGACCATAAAATTGAATAAAACAATGGGTGCTTTCTGTAACTCGCTTTGTGGTAAGGGGAGAGTCAGCAAAATAAACTGAATATTTCAGAGACTGATAAGAAGTTTGTGTAGCTTCACAAAAGTTTACTGAAATGACTGAATATGTACTTGATACAGTTTGAATACATGTCCTTGCCAATCTCATGTTGAATTCTAGTCCCCAACATTGGAGGTGGGGCCTGGTGGGAGGTGTTTGAGTCATGACAGCTGATCCCTTATGGCTTGGTGCTGGTTTCCTGATGGTCAGTGAGTTCTTGGGAGATTTGGTTGTTTGAAAGTGTGTGGCATCTTCTCCTTTGCACTCTCTTGCTTCCACTTAGGCCATGTAACATGCCTGTTCTCACTTGGATTTCTGCCATGAGTAAAACTCCCTAAGGTCTCCCCAAAAGCCAAGAAGACATTGGTGCCAAACTTGTACAGGTTGCAGAACTGTGAGACAATTAAACCTCTTTTATTTATAAATTACCCAGTCTCAGGTATTTCTTTTTTCCTTTTTTATTTTACCCTCTCAGGGGGGAAGGTATTTCTTTATAGCAGTACAAGAACAGCGTAACACAGTGCTTTTAAAAATAGCATTTTCCATTTTTTTTTTCTGATTATAAAACTAACATATCAATTTTAGGAAATTCATATTTTAGTACTTTTGTGTATATACTTCCCATCTTTTATCCACATGAAATTATATCTATAAGAGTTTTTACACATCTGAGTATATACTGCTTAGCGCCTGTTTTTTTGTGTGTGTTTTACTTAACACTCCACCATAAATATTTTCCCATGTCAATGTTTATTACTTTGTAATTTTAATTTTGATAGTTACTCTTTGCTCCATTATTAGACGTACCATAATTTAGTTCAATTCTTCCCAATTGGTTATTTAAAGATTTTTAAAATGCCATTGTCAATAAAGTTCCAATGAAAATTTATAGTTAAATCTGATTATTTCCTTAAGAAAAATCTCCTAGACCTTAAATATTTATTTATTTATTTATTTTTTGAGACAGAGTCTCATTCTGTCTGCCAGGCTGGAGTGCAGTGGCGTGATCTCAGCTCACTGCAAGCTCCACCTCCTGAGTTCACGCCATTCTTCTGCCTCAACCTCCCAAGTATCTGGGACTACAGGTGCCCGCCACCACACCCAGCTAATTTTTTGTATTTTTAGTAGAGATGGGGTTTCACCGTGTTAGCCAGGATGGTCTCAATCTCCTGATCTTGTGATCCACCCTCTTCGGCCTCCCAAAGTGCTAGGATTACAGGCATGAGCCACCGTGCCCAGGCTAAATAATTATTTATTAACATATTCATATTTAAAGTATCTTATATATATAGATAAATGTTCTTCAGAAATTGTGCATTATATAAAGGTGCCCTGCATCTTTACACTTTACCATTCTTTTTGGTCTTCTCTATTTTGATGAGTGAACAAGTAGCATTGAATATTTTCCATTTTTATTAGCCATGTGTACTACTCACTAGTGAGTTACAGTTAATGACCTTTACCTATTTTTTAATTTCAAAGGCCTCAGATTTTTAGTTTTGTAAAATAGTTGGTTATCCTAGCTTTGAAAAACTTCTACCTTTATATTCGTGATAAAATAATAAATAAATAATGAGAATGGCTGACCTTATCAAGCATGCAAGAAAGGGAAACCTTATGTATCAGAAGCAGAGAGGTAGCTGAGAGGCAGAACAATGATTATGCTAGCCAATGCTATGGCAGGCCAAATGTGATGGTGTTGGTGTACAGGATACAGCATTGCCACCCAACTCAACTTCTGTGGTCTTGCTGTGGAATCAGACTGGTTGCAAAAGGCAACACTTAAACTTGGCTTTGCCTTGACTCTGGATGGCACAGAACATCTCTTTTAAGAATTCAAAATCCAAGTTTGTGCTTACTATTAATTTGGAGTCCAATTTAAGCTAGTTGTGTATTAAAACACATGCACACGCATCACACACACTGAGAAATAAACATGGGAATTGGTCTCTGGCCACTGATACATCTCTGGTGTCTGTTGGGATCAAATGCAAAGCTTTCTGGGGAGACACTTCAAAAACCAGGATGCACATAATTTCCATAATAATGGCATGCTTTGCATAAGATAAGATAATATAAGAAAAAGACTAAACACTAAATGAAACAATCTACTGTGAATAAGACTTAGGAAAACAAGAGAAGTAACACCTACAAAATATGAGATAATAGAACAATGCTATTACAGAGATTGTAAAGTGAGATATTTAAAACTATTGATGTGATGAAATAAGTTATAGAAACAAAACAAGAGGACAGGAGATTGGTTTAAAAACAAAAACAAATTCTGTTTTGAAAAGGTACAAAATACACAGTCTAAATACTTAAAAAGAAACAAATCATCATTAAAGAAGAAACAATGGACGATCTAAACAGCAGATTGGAGATCACTAAAGAGTGAGAGAGTAAGGTGAGCTGGAAGAGAAATCTGTTGTGGGAAAAAAACTATAATACAGTACAGAAAGACAAAGAGATAGGGAGTACTTTCAACTTGGGTTAATAAGAATTCCAGGAAGAAGTAAAAAGAATGGTTCAGAATTTTTGAGAATTAGTAAAAGTCATATATCTCCAATCCTAAGCTATGCAATTTCCAGGAATAATAATGGTAATAATTCTGGGAATAACATCAAAGAAAAGAGAAATTTTAACAACCAGAAAATGCAAATTCATTACAAAGTACCAATAATTAGACTAAAACCAGACTTCTTTTGATTATACTTTAAGTTCTAGGGTACACGTGCACAACGTGCAGGTTTGTTACATAGGTATACATGTGCCATGTTGGCTTGCTGCACCCATCAGCTCGTCATTTACATTAGGTATTTCTCCTAATGCTATCCCTTTCCCAGCCTCCCAGCCCCCAACAGACCCCAGTGTGTGACGTTCCGTGCCCTGTGTCCATGTGTTCTCATTGTTTAACTCCCACCTATGAGTGAGAATATGCAGTGTTTGGTTTTCTGTCCTTGTGATAGTTTGATTAGAATGATCATTTCCAGATTCATCCATGTCCCTGCAAAGGACATGAACTCATTTTTTATGGCTGCATAGTATTCCATGGTGTATATGTGCCACATTTTCTTAATCCAGTCTATCATTGATGGACCCTTCAGTTTGTTCCAGGTCTTCGCTATTGTGATTAGTGCTGCAATAAACACAGGTGTGGATGTGTCTCTATAGTAACATGATTTATAATCCTTTGGGTATATACCCAGTAATGAGATGTCTGGGTCAAATGGTATTTCTAGTTCTAGATCCTTGAGGAATCGCCACACTGTCTTCCACAATGGTTGAACTAATTTACACTCCCAACAACAGTGTAAAAGCATTCCTATTTCTTCACATCCTATACAGCATCTGTTGTTTCCTGACTTTTTAATGATTGACATTCTAGCTGGCAGGAGATGGTATCTCATTGTGGTTTTTGGCTAGGGCAATCAGGCAAGAGAAAGAAATAAAGGGCATTCAATTATGAAAAGAGGAAGTCAAATTGTCTCTGTTTGCAGATGACATGATTGTATATTTAGAAAACCCCATAATCTCACTCAAAAATCTCCTTAAGCTGATAAGCAAATTCAGCAACGTCTCAGGATACAAAATCAATGTGCAAAAATCACAAGCACTCATACACCAATAATAGAGAGCCAAATCATGAGTGAACTCCCACTCATAATTACTACAAAGAGAATAAAATACTCAGGAATCCAACAAGGGATGTGAAGGACCTCTTCAAGGAGAACTACAAATCACTACTCAACAAAATAAAAGAGGACACAAACAAATGGAAGAACATTCCATGCTCATGGATAGTAAGAATCAATATTGTGAAAATGGCCATACTGTCCAAGGTAATTTATAAATTCAGTGCTATCCCCATCAAGCTACCACTGACTTTCTTCACAGAATTGGAACAAAATTGCTTTAAAGTTCATATGGAACCAAAAAAGAGCCCGCATAGCCAAGACAATCCTAACCAAAAAGAACAAAGCTGGAGGCATCATGCTACCTGACTTCAAACTATACTACAAGGCTACAGTAAGCAAAACAGCATGGTACTGGTACCAAAACTGAGATACAGACCAATGGAACAGAACGGAGGCCTCAGAAATAACACCACACATCTACAACCATCTGATCTTTGATAAACCCAACAAAAACAAGCAAAGGGGAAAGGATTCCTTATTTAATAAATGATGCTGGGAAAACTGACTAGCCATATGTAGAAAGCTGAAACTGGATTGCTTCCTTATCCCATATACAAAAATTAACTCAAGATGGATTAAAGACTTAAATATAAGATCTAATAGCATAAAAACTCTAGAAGAAAACCTAGGCAATACCACTCAGGACATAGGCATGGGCAAAGACTTCATGACTCAAACACCAAAAGCAGTGACAACAAAAGCTGAAATAGACAAATGAGATCTAAGTAAACTAAAGAGCTTCTGCACCGCAAAATAAACTATCATCAGAGTGAAGAGGCAACCTACAGAATGGGAGAAAATCTTTGCAATCTACCCATCTGACAAAGGACTAATATATAAAATCTACAAAGAACTTAAACAAATTTACAAGAAACAAACAAACAAACCCATCAAAAAGTAGGCAAAGGATATGAACAGACAACTCTGAAAAGAAGACATTTATGTGCCCAACAGACATATGATAAAATGCTCATCATCACTGGTTATCAGAGAAATGCAAATAAAAACAGACTTTCAACCTCAACCATAGAAGCTGAAAAATAGTACAGTTAGAGGCTGGTGCAAAAGTGATTGCAGTTTTTGCCATTGAATGTGATAGAAAACTGAAATTACTTTTGCACCAACCTAATACTTCAAAGCACTAGAGTAGAACAAAGCCATCAGCATAGAAGCCTAAAACTATGCAAACTATCCTTCAAGAATGAATTCCAAATGATGTTTTTGGGAAACAGAAACAAAGTGCCACTTGCAGGACCTCCGAGAATTATACAGTACGTTCTTCATTAAGAAAGAAGTTGAACCAGAAGGAAGGAATAATAGTGAAGAGGCAATGTTGAGTGAAGAACTGACAGGTATATAGATAAATCTAAATTTGTATTGACTATAAAATCAATAATTTTAATAATAATAACCAATTAGAGTGGTTAAAACCAAAGTACATCTAGTTTATTGAAAATAATGACAAAAAATGGGAATGAAGAAGACTTGGATTTTAAGAAGGTGCAAAAAGGATTAACTTTATCTTTAGCTATTTCAAATATATATCTTAAACATTTAAGAGTAATAACTGAAAAAAATAGAAGTTATATTCAGAACTTTCATACCAGTAAAACTTGGAAAAGGGATTAGAAAAATGTCATAGATCCAAGAAATTAAAGGAAAAGAAATGAAAAAGAAGTACACAAAGCGTATTGTGATTAATCACCACATATTATGATAGGCATATATCCAAATACCAGCAATCACATTATTATAAACTAAAAAAAATATCTTGCTAGCTAAAACTAGACACTGTCAGACTGCATACTTATATGCGTATAGCCAGGTCTGTGTGATTAACAGAAGATGCAATTTAAAAAATAATGACTGGAAAGACTGAAATGAAAGTAAAAGGATCAGAAAAAATGTACAAGGCAAGTATTGACTAAAATGAAGCAGGTGTGGTTACATAAACAAAGCAAAACATAAGGCAGAATTATTTAATAGGAATAAAGAAGTAGGTCCTTGAGAAATAGATCAATTCATAAGAAAGATGCAATAGTACTGAGCTTATAGACAGCTCACAATACAGCCTTAAATATAGAAAATCAAAATTGACATAATCACAAGAAGGAATTGAAAATACCCAGTCATATATTTTAACCCACCTCTCTCAAATATTGATAAATGAAGTGCACACAAAGTAACGTCTGAACAAAACTTGCATAACAAACCGAATCTAAATGGACATACATGAACACCCTTGGAACAATTAGAGAATGTTTAGTCTATTTAAGCTTGCAGGAAACGAGGACAGAAAAATTGACCACCTTATAGACCCAAAGCAAGGGTTTGTAAATGAAAAGGAGAAAAGGATATCATATAGTTCATGTTCTAAGGCACTAATGCAATAAAGTTGAAATTAATTGTAAGAATTGACATAACTGCACAGAAGTAGGAACTTGTGCATTGCTGGTGAGGGTAAAAGTTTTTATAACTATTTTAGAAGACCGATTTTAGGTGTAGTACCTAGTAAATCTAACATTATATACCACCTGTGCCACTAATTTCAGTTCTGCACAGAGGGAGAATAGACCAGTATTATTCATGGCAGCTCTGTAGATAATGGCAAAAAAAAGTGAACATAACTTAACCGTTCCTTGGTAGGGAAATGGGCTAACCTGTTTTGTTAGTACAATAGATTATTGGGCAAAAATTCTTAACCTTAAATGTAAATGGACTAAATGGTCCAATTAAAAGACAGAGACTGGCTAATTGGATAAAGAGTCAAGACCCATCAGTTTGCTGTATTCAGGAGACCCATCTCACATGCAGAGACATACATAGGCTCAAAATAAAGGGATGGAGGAAGATCTACCAACCAAATGGAGAACAAAAAAAAAGCAGGGGTTGCAATCCTAGTCTCTGATAAAACAGACTTTAAACCATCAAAGATCAAAAGACACAAAGAAGGCCATTACATAATGGTAAAGGGATCAATTCAACAGGAAGAGCTAACTATCCCAAATATATATGCACCCAATACAGGAGCACCCAGATTCATAAAGCAAGTCCTTAGAGACTTACAAAGGGACTNA
>NW_016803685.1:245998-261389 GCF_001698545.2 Rhinopithecus bieti | reverse complement strand
GCAGCACACCAACATGGCACAAATATACATATGTAAGAAACCTGCACGTTATGCACATGTACCCTAGAACTTAAAGTATAATAAAATAAAATAAAATAAAATAAAATAAAATAAAGTTAAAAGAAAAAAAAAAGAAAATGTGGTGCATATACACTATGGAATACTATGCAGCCATAAAAAAGGATGAGTTTGTGTCCTTTGTAGGGACATGGATGCAGCTGGAAACCATCATTCTCAGCAAACTATTGTAAGAACAGAAAACCAAACACCACATGTTCTCACTCATAGGTGGGAACTGAACAATGAGACCACTTGGACATAGGAAGGGGAACATCACACACCGGGGCCTATTACGGGGAGGGGGTAGTGGGGAGGGATTGCATTGGGAGTTATACCTGATGTAAATGATGAGTTGATGGGTGCCAATGAGTTGATGGGTGCAGCACACCAACATGGCACAAGTATACATATGTAACAAACCTGCATGTTGTGCACATGTAGCCTAGAACTTAAAGTATAATAATAAAAAATAAAAAATAAAATATTTCTAGCAAAAATAAGTTTTAAATTCTTTCTCACCGGAATTTTCCCTGGTAAGAGTTTTAGAGGGGCCAGCTGGTTGCCTGATAACTGTTTCTAAAGTAGATCCCACAATTAAGCTCTATCTTCTTGATCATTTGGGAGAATAGTTTTACAAAGTGGTTGATGCCAATATTTATGTCACCGGTAGAGAATGGTTCAGATATTTGAAATAATTCTAAAGGGATTTAGTTGGCATTGACTTCAGAGCACAGCCTGAGAGACCTAATCCTTTGAACATCAGAGACTTACTAAATTGGAAGAGCACATTCTGAGAGACGTAATACTCTGAACATCACAGACCTTACTCCTTTGAGACCTAAAGAGTAAGGCAAATTCCAATTTCTAAACAAATTTTAAGAGCCATGTTTTGGGCACACATTTACCTATGTAACAAACCTGCACGTCCTACACATGTTTCTGGAACTTAAAATAAAATAAAATTTAAAGAAAAAAAATTCAAATGAATAAATTATATCTGCATGTGTCAATATGAATAATTAAAAAACATAAGCATTATTGCAAGAAGAAAGTTACAATTATTGTATACATTGTCTTAACATTTACATTATTGAAACCGTTTAGGACACATATACAAACCGAGACAAGCATAAAAACCTTTAGTGGAATGATGGCATGCATACTAACCAGGGTAATGACTGCCTCTGAAGAAGAGGAATTGGTAAGTGTTTGTGAACTGGAGTTTTACTTGAAGCTCTAATTCTTCCCCCAGCCCCCTATACTGTTAACAATAAAGAAATCTAAAGCAAATATGAGAAAAATGGTAATATTTTAAAAAATGAGTGATAAGTACATGGGTCTGTATTTCCTGTAAACACAGGAAATACATTATCTATATTTTCCTGTAAATTGAAAAAATATGAAATACATAAAAATTTATAGCAATTAACTTAAAATATTTATTTGTAAGCACTCTACATTAAATTATTATGTGTCAAACATGTTATAAATACTTTTATCAACTTCCCTAATTTTGTTTTCGGTACTTTTAAACATTGAGAAGTTTTAATTTTTTCATTAAGTTAAATCTGTCATTTACATTTTTATTAGTTCTACCCTTACTTTTATATTTATGAAATTCTTTTCATTTCCAGGAATCAATAAGCATTGCAGTTTATTTTATTCTAGTTCTTTTTTTAACCTTCAATTTAGTACATTATCTAGAATTAACTTTACTCTAACTTATGTGCTAAGTATCTCTAAATTTCTCTTTTATATTACATTTCAATAATTATTCAATATCTCTGAATCATATTATAAATGATCCTTTCATTCTCACTGACTAGAAATGAACTTTTCTCATACACTAATTTTATATTATCTCATATGCTAGGCTTTATTTTTAAGATTTCATATTCTATGTCTCAATATCTGGTAGTTGCTTTCTTCCTGTCCTCTCCTTCAGCTCCCAACTATGTATATGTTTAATATTTTTTGTCTTGGCTACTCTCAAACATTTTTCTTACTGATGAACTCTAAAATCATTTTTGTTAGGTTCCAAATAAAACATTAAAATTGTGACTGGAATTGCACTGACTCTGTAAGTTAATTTGAGAAAGAACTGGCATTTTTCCATAGTAACTAGATTTTCCATTTAGTAACATATTACATTTCAGCATTTATTTAAGTTTTACTTTTGAGACTCATAATATTTTTCTCATTAGCTCTAAAAAATTTCTAAATTTCCTATATCTTAACATTTTGTTAACTTTTTTTTGTTTTTCTGTTACTATTTAGTTATATTTTTATGGTTATTTGTAGCATAAAAGAAAGCTATTGTTTTGCATATTTACTCTGTATCTGGACATTGCATAACATCCTCAGATGCTTGGGTATTCTAGCTTGGCTTTAATATCTTTTGAAAACACGTATAGAGTGGTTTCATTATATTATTTTGTATTATTGTTTTTTCTTTTTAGCTTGTATTTTAGATTCAAGGGATATGTGTGCAGGTTTGTTATAAAAGTGTATTGCATGATGCTAAAGTTTGGGATATGATTGGACCTGTCACCCAAGTAGTGAGCATGGTATGAAATAGATAGGTTTTCAGCCCTTTCCTCCTTCTCATCCTCCCCTGTCTTACAGACCCCAGGGTCCATTGTTCTCATCTTTATGTCAATGTGTACCCAAAGTTTAGCTCTCACTTACAAGTGAGAACTTGTGACATTTGGTTTTCTGTTCCTGTTTTAGTTTGCTTAGGATAATGGCCCCCAGCTGCATCCATATTGCTACAAAGGACATGATTTCATAGTCATGGCTGGGTATTATTCCAATGTATATATGTTTATTTTCTTTATCTAGTCCACCACTGATGGGCTGCTGAGTTGATTTCCTCCCTGTTTTTGTTATTTTGAATAGTGCACTAATGAATATATAGGTGCATGGGTCTTTTTGGTAGAACAATTTATTTTCCTTGGGGACTATATCCAGTAATGGGATTGCTGAGTTGAATGGTAGTTCTATTTTTAGTTCTTTGAGAAATCTCCAGACTGCTTTCTAGAGTGGCTGAACTTGTTTACCTCTCCCCAACAGTGTATAAGCATTCTCTTTTTGCCATAACCTTGCTAACATTTACTGTTGTTGGTTTTTTTGACTTTTTAATAATAGTTATCCTGACTGGTGTGAGATGGCACTAAAGAGCTTCTTCATAGCAAAAGAAATTATCAACAGAGTAAACAGACAACCTCCAGAGTGAGAGAAAATATTCACAAACTATGCATATGACAAAGGTCTAAGTCCAGAATCTCCAAGGTACTTAAACAAATCAACAAGCAGTAAACAATCCCATTTAAAAGCAAGCAAAGTACATGAACAGACACTTCTCAAAAGAAGACATACAAGCAGCCAACACATTGAAAACATGCTCATCATCACTAATCATCACAGAAAAGCAAATTATTTTCTATTGTTTCACTTCAGCTATACCAGGGGTCTTCAAAAAGTTCATGGAAAATGCATATTATGAAAAACTATGTATAGATTTCAAACTAGTTTGAGGCCCTAAGAAGGACAAGATATCAGTTTGAAAAGAACCCCTATCAGAGCAACATGAATTCTGCTAAAATTGAAGAAAGAAAAAACATCAAATTTACGGTGAAGTTTTGGTAAAAGAATGGTGAAATATTGATGCTTTACAGAAAGATTATGAGGAAAATGCCCCAAAGAAATCAGTAGTTTATAAATGGATAATTTGTTTTAAGAAAGGACAAATGACATTGAAGATGAAACCCACAACAATAGACCATCCACATTAATTTGCAAGAAAAAATTCATCTTTTTCATGCCCTAATTGAAGAGAACTGACGATTAACAGCAAAAACAATAGCCAACACCATAGACATCTTGACTGGTTCAGTTTACACTATTCTGACTTAAAAATTAAAGTTGAGCAAACTTTCCAGTCAGTAAATATCAAAATGGTTGTGCTCAGATCAGCTGCAGGCAAGAGCAGAGTTTTCCATGGAAATTTTGAACAAGTGGGGTCAAGATCCTGAAGCATTTCTTTGAAGAATTATAAAAGGAGGTGAAACATGGTTTTACCACTATGATCCTGAAGACAAGGCACAATCAAAGCAATAGCTACTAAGAGGTGCAGGTGATCCAGTCAAAGCAAAAGGAGACCATTCAGAGCAAGAGTCATGGCAACAGGTTTTTGGGGTGCTAAAAGCATTTTGCATGTTGACTTTCTGGAGAGTCAAAGAACAATAGCATCTGTGTAATATGAGACTGTTTTGAGAAAGTTAGCCAAAGTTTTAACAGAAAACACCCAGGAAAGCTTCACCAGAGAGTCCTCCACCATGACAGTGCTCCTGCTTATTCAAAAGGACAATTTTGTGAGAGTTTTGATGGAAAATCATTAGGCATCTACCTTATAGTCCTGATTTGACTCCTTCTGACTTTTCTTTTCTTTTTATTTTTTTATTTTTTTGCCAATCTTAAAAAATCTGTAAAGGACACCCATTTTTCTTCAGTTAATAATGTAAAAACAACCCCCCCCAAAAAAAACTCTGCCTTGACATGGTTGAATCCCCAGGACCCTCAGTTCTTTATGGATAGATTAAATGGCTGGCTGGTATCATCACTAACAAAAGTGTCTTGAACTTGGAACTTATGTTGAGAAATAAAATTCATGTTTTTATTTCTATCTTTTATTTTAGCTTTTCCATGAACTTTGTGAAGTCTCTTCATATTTTTATTTATCGCTTGTTGGGAAATTTTAGAATAATAGTATGTATTTGAAGTAATAGTGGGCATCCTTCTTGTATTACTAACTTAAATATGTGATGTCAGCTATTGGCCAGAAATATATATTATTACTTTTCTGAGAAATTAATGGTAAATTCATAGTTTATTGAAAAATTTTGATCCTGCATGAATAAGTTAGATTTTCTGATATTAATTCAGATTTTCTGATTTTGATTTTTAAGATATGGCAATCAACGTACTTTGCTCACCTCCCACACTTCAACCTAAAATATGACTGTTTTCTTTTCTCTTTTCTTGAAGAAACCAGATATTATTACAGGTGAGTTTTCTCAATGTTAAAACAGTGTAAGTGCATCAGTTTAAGGAAAAATACTTGGCTTGTTGATGACCATGCTCACTAACTTCTTTGATTGTTGGGGACAAAAGATTCTATCATATATTTAAGGAAAATATTAATGGTTTGGGAAAATCATTATTTTAGAAACTTTTATTAATATTAATGATATATTATATACTATACTATGCACTATGAGGAACACAGACATAAACATTAAATTGTGAAACAATAATGAATTTTCTTAGGCTTACTTTGTTTAAAAAAGAATAGAAGAAAAAAATTCCAACAGATCTATAAAATGAAATTTCCTGGACTGAAAAATCATTTAGCTTTTCTAAAAAAAGTGTTTCTTTTATAGACTACACTTTGATTATAAAGGTCTTATTCCTTATCCATAGAAAACCAGCAGAGATGATTATTCCAAAGATAGCATCAAATGCCTAATATTTCTAAAACAGAAAGATTACATGAAAATTTTATACAGAGAATTATCTACCTCCTGCTATTGGCAGTTTCTTAGTTTATTAATGTATCATTGCTGATTTTCTGTATAATAAGGCATACTTGACTTTGTTTGATTGGTTGATTCATTGCTAAAATAGTCCCACGGACACTGAACTGTGATAGACAGTCTGGAGAGTCTGGTCACTCTCTATGTAACAGCATCCAGCACCGTGACTAGGATACCTTCTCTCTCACATACACACACATATAAATTGTTTCTTATTAAAGAATATATTCCCAAGTAGGATATTGAATTATAATAATAGAATTGTAGAGTAAGTCAATTTCTTCATTTCGAAGATGCAGAAACTGAGGTTCAAGGAGGTTAAGCAATATCCCTAGGATGATGTAACTACATAGTAGGTTCTCTACAGTGGAAATAACCTTCTGACTGCTTGTCCAGTACTTTCTCAGCCGCACCATACCAGTGAGTAGTAGAGGCAGGCTGTTAGTTTTTAAAATTTGAATTATGATTCAAAAAAGAATGAAGAAAGTTTATTTACTGGTTTTTGGAGTCTCCTTACGTAAATATTACATTCTGGTGAAAGCTATACCAAGGGTGGTTAGGTAAATTACCAAAGAATCTCTAGGCTAAACAGAATTTGTGAAGTGAGAATCTATCTCAGACTTGAATCTGCTGAAAGCGCTATATTTGATAGATGTTTTGAATTTATATTGAAAGTTTGGAGAGAGAGAAAGAGAGAGAGGAGAGAGAAGAAGAGAAAAAGGGGGAATGGAGGAAGAGAGGAAGAAAGGAAGGGATAAAAGAAGACTAAACAAATCTGGCATTGGAAGCATTTTTAAGAACTGGCTATTAGATACAATACATCACTTCAGCAATAATTCTTAGAAAGTTATTAATACATGCAGAAGCTATATTTACTGCTGAACTCTATTTACTTTAAAACCTATATTTTAATATGTTTTGAATTATTTTATATTTTTATTTGTAATTTACTGTGGTCTCTTTTGTTAGCAGGCTACCATCTATCTTTATTCTCTTAATGTTCAACTAAACAGAGATACAGCTCAAAGGGTACAAATAGGATGTTAGTCAAAGGATACAAAATTTCAGTTAGACCGAAGGAATAAATTCAAGAGATCTATTGTACAGCATGGTGACTATGCTTCATATCAATTGTATGTATTGTATTGTATACTTGAAAATTGCTGAGAATGGATTTTAAGTGTTTACACTAAATAAATATGTGAGGTAATGCATAAGTTAGATTGATTTAACTATTGCACAATGTATATACATTTCAAAACATCATATTGTACACACAAATTCATACAGTTTTTATTTGTCAACGAATAAAAGAATGCTAAGAAAAAGTAATAACAAATGAAGGCTTGAGGGCTTGTGATATCCATTCAGATTTTCCATCTGTGCAGGCCAGGCGTATTTGGTGTTTTGGTGGGAGTGGTTTTTATATGTATGACATTGCCTTGTGATTGCTGTGGCCATGTGCAAAAGACATAATTTTAGACTGAAAAAATTTATAATAAAAATCATTACATATTAAATAAATACTTCGCCACTTTAAATTTCCAGTTGAGTTGGAGTGATTTTTTTCTGTTCTATTTTCTTTTTCTTTTTGATTGATTTTATTTGTTCTGAAAAGTATATATGCATTATTAAATACTCTGAATTTAAAAGAAACCTACCAGGATTTATTTGTGTAAATTAATCTTGAGTATTAATTTTGGGTGGATGGTTCCATTATGAATTCTAGCAATACTCATTTTTTAAGCACAATTTAAAAAAATACCTTCACAGGTGAAAATATTCATTTCTGTATTTCATGAAGAGTTTTGTAAGATTTTCCTCTACATTTTGTCTCTCTTTATTTTCCATAGAATCTTAGCTGGAGAAATATCAGGTGGAAACTTTCGGGAATTTTCCTTGTAGGGTAAATCTATAACAGAAACTTTAGGAGGGCAGATATTTTTATCTGCTTCTTTACTGTTGTATCATCAGAGGTTAAAATAAGGTTTGACACATAGTAGGTACACAATAAATATCTGGTGAAATGAAAGCAAACACTTGCATACACACTTGCCTCTTCTTGGCCCTCCAGCTAGTGAACATGGATGTGACATGGGAGTCCATTCTGAGCCATGAATCCTTGGGCCACAAAATAGGAAGTTGAAAGAGGTATGAATCTCAGAGCCATAGAATAGCTTGACATAAACTCTAACTTTTGATCAAAAAGAAATGCAATAATCTCTTCTTAAGGTCATTGTTATCTGGAGATTTATGTTACTCATGAGTGAAACTCATCCAAACCCTGAAACTTTGCTTTTTAGAAAACAATAGAAAAGTAATGAGTCAAGTTTGATAGAAGTCTGTTGACTCTGAGATAATTTTTTTAATCAAAACAATTTAATAAACACTTGAACCTTGTCAATTTTATGCATATCTTTAATTTTTTTTTTTATTTTCAGTAGCTTTAGGGGTACAAGTGGTTTTTGGTTACATGGATGAATTGTAGAGTGGAGAAGTCTGGCATTTTAGTGCACCCATCACTGGAGTACTGCACACTGTACCCAACAGGTAGTTTTGCATCCCTTACTCCCCACCATTCTACTCACTTCTGAGTCTTCAGTGTCCATTACACCACTCTGTATGCTTTTGTGTACCCAGAACTTAGCTCCCATTTATAAGTGAGAATATGTGAATAATAGATGGAAATCCAAGTCAAAACCAAATCCTAGGTCAGGTGCGGTGGCTCATGCCTGTAATCCCAGCATGTTGGGAGGCCAAGGCAGGAGGATTGCTTGAGTCCATGAGCTCAAGACCACACTAGGCAACGTAGTGAGACCCTATTTCCACAAAAAAAATTATCAGGGTGTGGTGGTGCACACCTATAGTTCCAGCTACTTGGGAGCTGAGGTGGAAGAATTGCTTCAGCCCGGAGGTCAAAGATGCAGTGAGGTGTGAGGGTGCCACTGTGATCCAGCCGGGGTGACAGAGTGAGACCCTGTCTCAGAACAACCAACCAACCAAAAGCTTAATCCTTGTAAACAATGAGGAACTATGTATTGAAACTGGACTGAAAGAAACTTTGGAAAGAATGAAGTAGAAGTAAACTGCCATTTGTTATATTTTTGATATATATAAGAGGTAAGTGTTTATGTGTGTGTGTGTGTATTTTGTTCAAATAGAGATGTAGTGTGTATCTCGAAAGACTTCATAAGATATATATCTATATATAAAACATTGATATATATAGATATTGAAATCTCCAGTCCTTCAAGATACACACTATATTTGTATTTGAACAAAAGTAAGAAAGGAATGCTCATAATATTTAGGTAACAGCTTAAAGTCATTCAGGTAGTAAGAGGCAAGTTCAACTGACCTGTGGCTTTAAAGCTGTTCTCTTCCCACTCATTCATGGTAAGAGTGTGTGATAACCATTAAAAGGTAGACACTGAAGCCATCTAAACCCTGTTTCCACCTTAGAAACATAACATACTCAGATTACATCACAATTAATAATCTCCTGTGTATACAAATTATATGACTCAAAATCAATGAATTTCATTTACAACGTATGGGAATGTATTATGTTAATGGTGAAATATTGCATAAAAAAGATGAAGCCTATTCACACTGTCAGACCTAAGCCCATTTTATCAATAGTTAGCAGATTCCAGAATAAACAAACAAACAAACAAACAAACAAATTTTCAGCTAGCCGTTAACTGAGAAACAGCATGGTTTAACTAAAGCACTGAAAACAACACATATGAGACTCAACAAACTGCTCTTGGTTAGGGTGACTAAATTTGTAGATAGAAAATTTCTATAGACATAGTGTGTTTGGATTTTATAGCAAGTCACTGGTCAAAGCATGTGAGAAAGAATGAAAGATAACAATGACATAGTAGTAGAGAACTGATGGGTTCAAAAGTGGTAGGTGGACTATATCCATACTGTTGACTAGTGGATTGATACAAATCTGAACCACTAACATTGCTTTGTGGTCACATCCCATATATACTTCCACATTATTCCAATTAGTAGAGTACTAATCTTAGACCTATAAGTTGGATTTGCATTATGAATCTTATAAGATTACAAGATTCATAATGCAAAGTTCATAATGCATTCATAAGATTACAAGATTCATAATACAAATCCAACTTATAGGTAGAGATTATTCTGTTCTTTAAAATATTTTGTAATTTCAACCTTAGTATGTTGAATAAATAATCTTTTACAGCAAGTGTCTTTTGAAACAGAAACTGATATTAGGAGAAAATAACATTTTGCTAAAAAATATTACATGGCAAAATTGTCAAAAAGTAGATTAGAATTCTTCCTTCATTGAAGATTTCATTATTCTCAAAGGTGCAGATAGTGTGATCTCTGATATTAAACTCCGGTGACCTGATCTTGTGTACACAATTTGCCGTTTGAATATATAGCTAAGGAAGTATATGTGGAGCAAGTACACAGGTTGGAAATCACAGGATCTTTTCCTAATTGCTAAGGCTGTGAATGGCATGTTTCTGTAGGTGCTGAAAGAAGGTTGGGCCATTGGAGACTGATCAATCTTGCTTAGTCTGCTATTGTTTTAGGAACAGTGACAGCAACACCAGAAACCTCGAACATTGCCAGCATTGTACATAATGCAGGGCAGACAACAATTGTCTTAATATTTACAGCTGTCACTGAGAGACTACACGAGATTTAGGAATAAACGATCATAATCATTATAGTCTTGTATTTATTCCTGCCCCTTCATTATTAGTTCTGGATATGGCATATTTATCTCTTAAATTAAGAATGATTTGTTCCCATGCAGTGCCTATCACTTGAGAATTTCAACGTGCTTTATGAGCACTGGGCTGAGTTTACATCTAGCCCGGAACTTCTGCCAGAGCTCTTCTGAATCCCCCTGGAGCTCTTCTGAGTGTGCTACTATTTCCTTAATGGCACTTCTCACTCAGATCATCTCTATTGGGATGACAAAGAATTCGGCTGAGGTTTAGAGGAAAATGTGAATTTGAATTTGGAGCGCTAGCTCTTTAATCCTTCCAGCCCTCTTTGAAGTAGAGAAGTGATGAGCATTATTGCATCCATTTTCTAGACTGAGTTTCAATGGGTTGCCATTGAAACCACCTCTGCAGAGGTGATTTGCAGGCCTTCGACTGTCCTCCACCATATGCTGCCTCCCTGTTATAAATTGAAGTGGGAAGAGAACAGAGAGATTTGGATCCCAGAGCTTGTTTCCATGAAATTAAGTAATGTTTGATTTTTAGGCACTTAAAATGGATGACTTAGTTTCCTGTTTGTGAGGTGCAGGTACATACACAAGATAGAAAATAGTTTGAGCTCTATCCATCTAATCTATTATTGTAAGATTTGCTTTTTAAAAACACCTTTCAATTTGACTCACTTTTTTATATTTTTGAGTGAATTTCTGTTACCTCTATTTCATACTCACGCATAAATTATTATTGCATAACCTTCTATTCTTGAACAAACATTATTGGAGCAATTCCTTGAAAAATACTGCATTGGAAGCTGTACTAAGTAGGTAGGGGGAGGTAAAAGTGTTTAGTTTATTTGTTTCGGAAGCCAGAGTATACATTAAATAATGCTTCATATGCCATCTCAAAGATGAATAATAAATAAGTTGTTTTTTATATTTCACACACTTTTTCATCTTTGAAAAGTTTTCAGATATATCCTCCCAACATAAATACACACACACACACACTCACACACACACAAAGTTAAAAAAAAAAAAAAAAAAAAGAAGTATTCTTGGAACTCTAGAGATAATCAGCACCAAAATCCTGACACTTTTTCCCACTGTTTTCTTGTGTTAAAAACACACCACTTCTGTCAGTTATTGCTAGATTTTTTTTTCAAATGCAGACATATCCTGCTACCAAGATGGAAATGTCATTACAAAACTTTAAAGTAGTTTTCAAAATCAACAGGATGGATTTTAAATGCTTATTCATCAATAATGCCCTATCACTGGAACAGCACTGAAAAGCATAAAATTCTCTGTGTTTGGGACTGCTGTATCCCATAATGGCTCAATGGCTAATTGCTTTATAAAAAGCAGAGGCAGCATTCTTTCCACACCTCATTTTCAGGATGCAGAACTTGATTAATTGATGTTGGATGATTGGCCATCATAAGGTATGACATTTAGCCCAGACAAATGAAAGCTGGTTGAAAAAACATTGTGTGCGAAAGCGCTGAAAAATAAGATCTGGAAGGGTCAAAGGGCAACAGGAAAAAGCTATTTGATGGTTAGCTCATATTTACCTTATAAATTTTTTAATAATGGTCGATGCATTTTAATCTGACTGTCTTACAGTCCGAAGCGTAAGTCAATGTAAAAGCTAATTGCAGTAAGCAAAAGTGGTATTTAATGCACTGGACACTTTAACTATCAAAGTATTGTATCTCTAATTAGTGTTTGTAACTGATGTGACAGCAGTTTATAGAGCACCAAAATAGTTCCTAATTTGTCAAGTGGGTCTGAAGCTTATGGCAGCTTTCTGATCATCTCCCTTGCCGCAGGACCTGAAAGCACCTTCAAAAAGCTTTCTCTCATTGATCTTTAGTCAGATGCTGACTGAAAAGCAGACAGCCCTGCCAGAAAGAAGATAGATAGGTGCTGCACTAGCATGAAAAACACCGCACCCTTAATGAAAAAGGTTCCTGCATATAACTCATGTGTGTGTACAAACACATTCACACAGGGGATTTCGACAGGGATAGCAGTCCCTGGAAATTAAGGGGGAATGCATTTGCCATTTATTTTTTCATTCTTCTCACATATAAATGCCCACCATGAATGTCTGGAATGCACTAAGCAGGTTATTTGTTAGTTCCTGCATAGTTTCCCTTTTTGTCTCTCACTAAGGTTGGATGCTTCAATGTTCAGCTTACAGTTTTCAGAGAGTCAGTAAGCTAATGCAGCCGCATAAGATAAATACGAAGCTGTGGGGTTGTGTTCAGGATAGACAAAGGATTATTTGATATTAATTTTGAACTTGTTTAAGAAAAACTACTATTTCAAATCTCATCAATGTTTTGTGACAATCCTTTGCTATTTGTCTGGTGCTAAGTGATGCTGCTGACCGTAATAATCTATCAATATTGTATCATAATTGTATTTTGAAATATTTCATATAGTTTGCAAAACATCTAAGTAAAGTTACCAGCAGTGTGAATTTGTCAGCAATTCATTTAATTTGTCAGGATAACAGAATGCATTACTAAAGACAACACGATGATTATCCCACCCACATCGTATCTCATGGTCAGAATGTGAAAAGAACACACTCTTAGCAGTTGTGGGGAAAAGTTCATTGAAAAAAATTCAAGCACCACATAATTAATGAGAAAATATGTTATGGTTAACAAGTCCAAACAGCAATTTTTGCCACTTACTAGCCTCGGTGCTCAAAACTTTTTGTCTTTTATAAATGAATCTTCAGAATTGCAAGTTGCATTGCTGTATCAGTTAGCTCAAGGCCATATCCAAGTAAATTTTAGTTTGATATTGATTATGGGGGAAGTGTATACAATTTAGTTGGCTAAACAGGGGAAATTCAAATGAAATATACCACAAATTAAAATCTCTCTCCCATTTATTATTCTCGTTCGCTTCCTATGTTTTATAGATTGAAAGATGGTCCAGTCTCTTATGAAAATCGCAAACCTGAGAGTATTTCCTCAACATGGTGCCTTCCTCAACCATGTTCCTGTATCAATCCATAGTCAGTCCTTCTCTAAGTGTTAGACTTATCACTTAATAGTTTTCAAATCTATCTACTACTCTCAGTCTCCACAAACAACAACCTAATTTACTTTCATCTCTTAATGGGATACTGCAAGGGCCTCTTAATGAGTATTCCTTAATCCCATTCTCTCTCACAGAAACCTATTCTTACATGATATTCCCTTGTATAAAAAGTTTAATGCATTTGTTTCTAAATGATTTGGTCTCAAGAGTCCTTCATACTATTAAAATTATTGAGAGACTCCAAAACCTTTTCATTTTTGTGGATATATCTATTGATAGGTACCATATTAGAAATTGAAACTGAGAAATTTAAAAGGTTATTTATTAATTCATTTTAAAATAACCATAAGCACATCACAAATTAGAAATACTTTTTAGATGAGAAACAACTGTATTTTCCCAAACTGGTAGTGACAAGTGCAGCATTGTTTTACATATTTTGCAAATATTATTAAGGTCCAGATTGACAAAAGATAGACTGGATTCTCATATGAATGCAGAATCTCTCTGATTCTGCATTCAATTTATTTCAATATATTGTTTTAGGTGAAGCATGTGAAGAAAATCCAGTTTCTGAAAGATATACAGTTTGAAAAGAGCAGAGTATTTTAATAGACTTTTCAGGTATTCTTTCTTGATATTACACCAAAACTTGACAACTGTTTCTTAAAATGTAGTTGCAATGTGGAATCTGGAAATATATCAATGAACTTTTTGTCTTCTGTTATATTAAAATTCATTGGTCTGTCTAGCATTTTGAATGGATCCTTTATTTATGAGTGATTTTATATCATGCATTCATTTGGAAAAGACTAGCTTACTGAGTTACTTAGATCTCCCAAATTTTGACACATTTCATTATACAACATCAAAATATCATGTTTGTTAACATTACTACCACACATATGAAAAGTCTTTACAAATTAAGAAATTGTCAAGCTCATGGTAGTAGATATATATTTTCCAACATTCACTTGAAACTGCTAATTTTAGCATTTATAACAATTCGTATTTTTATTGAAATAATGGGCTCAGTGCATTCTTGTAAAATATCTGTCATATACCAATTCTAAATAACCATAGTGTGACTATAAATCTTTCTTTCAAGTAAAAATTGAGTTTTGTGGAAAGATCAACTAGATCAGCTTGCAACTCAAATAATTGCACAAATGCTTGTCCTCAAGGCAACAATCATACTTTCCTAAAAAAAAAAAAAAAAAACAACAACACACAGCTTAAAGGTTGATATTTAATGGGAGTGATGGTTTTGCTTCTTCACGAGGGTATTCTTTTTTTTTTTTTCCTTTTTAAGACTGAGTCTGGCTCTGTTGCCCAGGCTGGAGTGCACTGGTGAGATCTCAGCTCACTGCAAGCTCCGCCTCCCGGGTTCAGGCCATTCTCCTGCCTCAGCCTCCCATGTAGCTGGGACTACAGGCGCCTGGCACCACGCACAAGGGAATTCTTAAGTGACTTTGGCTCCCCACTCTGCTTGGAAGTGCCTGGGAGAATGCAGTCACTACTAGTATAGTTCAGAGCAGCAGCCTCAATTTGTTCATGCTAATGTGCTTCCTTCTGTTGCTTCTGCACAACAGTGTAAGTAGTGATGTGGCTTCTTCTAGAATAAACCATGAGGTTAGAAAAATGTATTCAACTCTGAATATTTCAGTATCACTTCACAAATGGTATAAATTAAAATGCAATACATTTTCTTCAATGATTAGTTGGTACTGATATTAGATGCATACAATCAAAACAATAACCTAACAAATCTGAGAGTTGGTTCACTCATAAGGCAAAAGTACAATTCTCAGAGGAGAAATAAACTCAGTCCTCATCTTTGTACCTAAGTCTTCACTTCAACAAACTACTGTACTGTTAGAATGTGACAGTACCACAATTTATTTCACTGACTTTCTTTTTTTTTCTCCTCCTCCTCCTCCTCCTCCTCCTCCTCCTC
>NW_016803685.1:190866-245580 GCF_001698545.2 Rhinopithecus bieti | reverse complement strand
TTTCTTATTCCTCTTCCTCCTCCCCCTCTTCCTCCTTCTCTTCCTCCTCCTCCTCCTCCTCCTTCTTCTTCTTCTTCTTCTTCTTCTTCTTTTTTGAGACAGATTCTCCCTCTGTCGCCCAGGCTGGAGTGCAGTAGCTCTATCTTGGCTCATTGCAACCTCCACCTCCTGGGTTCAAGCAATTCTCCTGCCTCAGCCTCCCGAGTAGCAGGGATTATAGGCACCTTCCACCATGCTGGTCTAATTTTTGTATTTTTAGTAGAGATGGGGGTTTCACCATATTGGTCAGGCTGGTCTTGAACTCCTGACCTCAAGGATCCACCAGCCTCCCAAAGTGCTGGAATTACAGGCGTGAGCCACCACGCCCAGCCCTCTCTTACCGACTTTCTTCCAGAGATCTTCAGCAGTGTCAACTCTACAGGGCTTTGTTAGTCTCTCGATGATTGTGTCTCGTATCTCCATCCAAAACAAAATATAACTTAATCTGTAAGGTGTTTTAGTGGATTTTTCATTTCTGGTCTGAAAAGTAGTGAGCAATTTTTGGCTTTTAAAGAGCTTATTTTACCTACATATAAAATATTCAATTCCTTTTCCTTTAAACTCTGATTGATTCTACTTAAAATGATGCCACAACTTTTTTTTTTTTTGACGGAGTCTCACTCTGTCGCCCGGGCTGGAGTGCAGTGTCCGGATCTCAGCTCACTGCAAGCTCCGCCTTCCGGGTTCACGCCATTCTCCTGCCTCAGCCTCCCGAGTAGCTGGGAATACAGGCGCCCGCCACCTCGGCTGGCTAGTTTTTTGTATTTTTTAGTAGAGACGGGGTTTCACAGTGTTAGCCAGGATGGTCTCGATCTCCTGACCTCGTGATCCGCCCGTCTCGGCCTTCCAAAGTGCTGGGATTACAGGCTTGAGCCACCGCGCCCGGCCGATGCCACAACTTTACTAGCACCAAATATTATTCCAAAAGTTCTATTGCATAAAACACATCAGTAACACTGAGGAAAAGGTAGCTTTTGTCATAGTTTCATTTCTTATTTACAGTTTTGCTCCATTTCTTTGCAGTACATTCCTCTCTTCTGTGAGTCAGAGAACTCTCTGATATGTCAGTTTCATCTTCTTAGCATCTTTAGACCTCGCTAGTACAGCTATGGGTTAAGAAAGCAAGTCTTTAAATCTATCTTTAAAAGTCAATGATCTATCCTAACATGTAACAAAAATTTATTATAAATATTTTTTTAAATTTTAGAACAGAATATTATTTCAGTATAAGAGCAACATTTTGAAAAAAATAATTTTGAAAGTTTTCAAAACGAAAAAATATTAATGCAAAACCAGACATGAAAGTAATTTTAGCTCTTTGTGTGTTCCTGCATGGGTGCAAAGCAAACTTCAGGGTTTCAAAATAATAGTTTGTTGAAAGATAATGGGGTTACAAAAATTATAGCAGATATAACAAAAATAATTAGTAAGAATACAGTAAAAGTACTGATAAAAAACTCAGTTAATCTTTGAAAATGCAAATATCTATACATTAAGATTATGACCTTAGTAAATACAGATATGCAGATAGTCATCTGAGAAATAACATCATAGGTTACATAGCTCTGGAATGCTCCACTGTGAACACACACTGTGAGAGAAAGTGTGTAAAAGATAAAGAGCTTTTTAGCATTACTTAGGAAAATAGTTTTGACCTTTGGGATCCCCTGAAAGAGCTACGAGGACCTTCAGGGGTCTTCAGATCACATTCTGTGTACTGCTGATTTGATGGATGTTCGCTCAATTCTCTTAGGATTAAAATAAAATTCTTTAATATACTTGACACAACCCTCAAAGATTTCACCTCTCTGTACGGCTCTACCTTCACCTCAAACCTGTCCAGATGCCTGGACTCCAAATTCTCTTCTTCCAGGACATGACTACCAGGCTCACTCTGCCTGAAATTCTGTACGGGCTCAGAAATTACCCAACACTATAAAGTTGACTGCTTAGCTTCCTTCAGTTATTTGGGCTTTTTAAAATTCATATCTATAAAGTTCAAAAAGGGCTTTGTGCTCACCATAACTAAGTCATTATTTTCAGATGAGTCTAGGCTTTTCTTGTTATGATGAATGGTAATTTACCTCTCTTGCACATTCCTGCATCACCCACTTTCCTCTGGAGTTTTGTACTCTAATAATTTTTAGGTAAAACAATAATTTATATTATTAATGTAAGTAAATGTTACTACAGAGAAAAGTAATGTATTAAAAATCTATTTCATTTCTTTTACATTTTTTCTGCAGTTATGAAATGTCTTATTTTTTCACATGTGCACTATACTATATATATTTGAACATTTAAAATTACTTTATATATGCTATCATACATTTATCACTATTTTCCAAATGCTCAAAATACCAAAATATGTTAATCCCACTTTTCCCTTTAAAATCTTTCATTTTACTCAGATCTGTATTAATTATAGATTTTAAAATCTTTCTAAAATTATTTTATCTGTATCTGTGTTAATTACAGGTTAATTTTAGGCATGCCACACAGTTATCATCCTAGTTTTTTTTCACTTTTATCCAATAAAGGTGGATAAAATACACTACTCTAACAGCTTTCTAAGAAAGGGCATATGAGAGGTAGATACAGAGTCCTTGACGTCAGGAGGCATCCTTGTCTAGTCTGATTCTTGATTGATAGACTGCTGTCTTTTTGGAAGTGGTGGAGGGAGCGATACTGTGGTGTTTCCTGTTGATATGCAGATTTTCATTTGACCCTTCTGTCAGTCTGAAATTTTACCCTTACTGTTTACCACATCTAGTGTCCCTAAATTCTGAACATTTTGTTTCAATTTATGTGGAAAATTTGCCTCCTCCATTTTGTGTGTGTGTTGGTGGGCAGGGAGGGATGCTTACCATTCATCAGATAGCTATCTGGTGTGAAGAAGGAAGCTTGCTATCTGACTCTCCAGTATATAGGCTTTTTATACTTTCCCCATTCAAAACCCACACCTCAATCCCAGTTTGCTTTACCTGGTCCTGAAGCTTTCAGGGGTTCAAAGGTCATGTCCTCTCAGCTCGCGTTACCCCGTAGTCTGCTTTGCCCTGTTGAAGCAGTAGTTATTTCTCTACTTATTTTCTGTTTTCTAAAACTTTTTTGAAATAGCTTGCCTGACTGCTGATTTTCTTTGTGATATAATGTATTAAAAAATATATATTCTTCTTTCATTTTGGGTCTTGGAAAAGAGAAAAGATAAATTCATCTGGTGAATCTGGCATCTTTCCTAAAAGAATACTATCCCTAAAAAACATTTCTGAGGTACACCTAATATGTAGGTCAAACACAGAATGACCAATTGTCCTCATTTACTTAGGGCTAAAGGGTTTCCTAGAATGTGGGACTTCCATTGTGATGACTAGTAAAGACCAAGGCAAACTAAAATTATTGGTCACTCTAGAATAGCTTCCTATTATGGTATACTTAGAAGTAGTGCATCCTTCTGAATGGGAAGCACTTCTGTTATTTCCAGTGGGTTCAAATATCATTCATAGATATTTGTTGCGTATCTACTATGCATAATGCGCCATGCTAGGCACTTCAGAAGGAACATAAGTCAGGTTATCAACCCCATAAACTGTTAGGGTCTTTCTTCTTGATATCAGTAAAGGTACATCACTTAAGGTAAAGACACAAATCCTAGAAAATAATCCGCCATCTGTCTCACTATGACAGATTTTGTCCTTGAAAGTTCTGTTGTATGTGTATGTGTGTATGCGTGTATTTCCTACTTTTTATTTCTTTTCAAAAATTAAATCCTACTAATTGTTACGATTGATTGTCACAGATGCTGGATTTTGTGGTCACGTCATGAGCATTAAAAATTCAACCAGCAGACATTGTCTAATTCAGAAGAGTGATATTGGTGTCATAGTTCTAGGGGTAGCTGTAATCTACAGAGAAACAAGCCCAGTGCCATAGGCATAAGAAAAAACATAAATAAATAAATAATACAATTATCACACCAAAAAAATTCCTTAATGTTATCAAATATTAATTTCACTAATAATGAACACTTTTTAACTTGTCTTTTACTTGCCATTTCTGTTGCCTTTTAATATCTTGGGACCTTCTCTTTCCATGGCTTTGTAAAAAAATTTCTATATCCCACCGAATACTACCCTTAGGTCAGGCCATTTGGGGCACTTTTCCCTTGTCTTCATGCACTAGAGGCTCCTCTTTGGGTCCCCCTTTTGATGTGTCCTTCTCAACAGGTGAAAAGTCTCAGGACCAAAGAGACACACCTATCTGGAGCTTTCCCCTACCCTCAGAATGTGCTCCAACTACTTGTGTCACCAAATGTCTCTGAGCTTGCTTCTAGGACTAAACTGTCCTCTTCTTTAAATCTGTTCTACTTGGGCAACTATGCTACCAAAATGCATATTCTCTTGGCCTAAACAGTGGCAAAGAGTGGCATTTGCAAAGGAAGGGACTGTAATGGAACTTGGATTTACAGACTGGGTTGTCTACTGTCCACATAACATGCACAAATAGCAGGATGGAGTCAGGGATGAGAAGAGAAAAGGGTCGAATCTTGTATAGATCCATTTTGTGCTTTTGTCCTGGGTCCTGCAAATGTTAGAGGTGGGTCTGTTCTTACAGTTACTTCTATTTCTCCTTTAACAGCTTCCTTTTCTCAAAAAAAAAAAAAAAAAAAAAAAAAAGCATGTTACTATTCCTAGGATTATGTATTAGACCATTTTCTCACTAATAAATTGTTGCCTAATCCTTCTATATTAGTCCATTTTCACACTGCTCTAAAGAAATATCTGAGACTGGGTAATTTATAAAGGAAAAAGGTTTAATTGACTCAGTTCTGCATGGCTGGGGAGGCCACAGGAAACTTATAATCATGGCAGAAGGTGAAGGGAAAGCAAAGATCTTTATTCACATGGCAGCAGGAGAGAGAGAGAGCGCAAGAGCAGAGAAAACTGCCTTATAAAACCATCAGATCTTGTGAGAACTCACTCACTAACACGAGAACAGCATGGGGAAACCGCCCTCATGATCCAATCACCCCGCATCTTGTTCCTCTCTCACACATGGGGATTACAATTCAAAATGAGATTTGGGTAGGGACACGGAGCCAAACCATTTCACCATCTACACCATGTATGGATGATTCTCAGAACTAAATTTGCACTAGACTGTCACATTCAAATACTTTAAATAAATTTGTTTTCTATGCCTATGCCTCTATTTAGGATCCCATGATTACCTCAAAATTAACTTGCTCGTAATAGAACATGCTACCCCCACCTCCAAATCTGATTTTCTACCTAGGTTCTCTACCTCATCTAACTAGAAATATGAAAATATCTTTCTTATCTCCCCTCTTCTTTCATTCATATTCACTCATTATTGAGATCCTGTGCATTGTAATTTTTTCTTTTTTTAGACAGAATCTCGCTCTGTCACCAGGCTGCAGTGCAGTAGCGTAATCTCTGCTCACTGCAACCTCTGCCCCCTGGGTTCAAGCGATTCTCCTACCTCAGCCTCCCTAGTAGCTGGGACTACAGGCACAAGCCACCACACCCAGCTAATTTTTGTATTTTTAGTAGAGATGGGGTTTCGCCATGTTGGCCAGGATGGTCTCGATCTCCTGACCTCATGATCCGCCTGCCTCAGCTTCACAAAGTATTGGGATTACAGGCATGCGCCACTGTACCCAGTGCATTGTAATATTTTAATCTCCATCAAATGTGTCCACTCTCCTAATCTTATGGCCTTATACTTTCATTGCCTCTTAGTGAATTCAGGATCTAATTATTTAACTGACTGACTTATACGTGCTTGTAACAGACCTTATTTTAATTTTCTTTCCTGAAAACTACTCTCCATACTGTCATGACTAACAAAAATCCATTAGCATCTCATAATTGCTTTCAAAATAACATTGAAACTTATACATTGTATATGTACTCTAGACCCTATCCTAGTTCTCCAAGTCATTTTCTCAGTGTGTACTCTTTGCTCTTCTAATACAGAACTGGTTACAAGCACCACTGTCCGTATGGTCTCCATGCTTCCACGCTCTTTTCTATTGCTACTTCTGGCTAATATTTTCTCAACCTTTGAAGACATAGCTAGGTGCATCCTTTATCCCTCCTCCCATGGTGCTTCCCTGGCTTGTTGTGCTGTTCTCTTTCATAGAACCTACCACACAGTGGTGAAAAGTGTTTTGCCAAATGTCTCCCCACGTAGACTGTGTTCTCTTGAAGGGCAAGGATTCTGTACTGCTGATCTTCATTTTCTCATAATCTGGTATAGTTCCATTTCTGTAATTAAAGAGTAATCTATAATTGAATAAGAAAAATGAAAAAAATCACAGGCTGGTTGTAAATTGAGATTTTGCATTTAGGTAGACTTCCATTAAAATAAAAACTCTGGCACTTATTGTCAGAAAACAAACAATAACAAATGCTGATGAGGATGTGGAGAAAAGGGAACCCTCATACACTGTTAGTGGGAATGTAAATTAGTACAACCACTATGGAGAACAGTTTGGAGGAGGTTCCTCAAAAAAACTACAAGTAGAAATATCATATGATCCCGCAGTCCCACTGCTGGGTTTATGCCCAAAAGAAAGGAAATCAGTGCATGGAAGAGATATCTACACTGTCATGTTTGTTGCAGCACTATTCACAATAGTTAAGATTTGGAAGCAACCTAAGTGTCCATCAACAGATGAATGGGTAAAGAAAATGTGGCCCATATACACAATGGAGTACTATCTAGCCATAAATAGAATGAGATCCTGTCATTTACAACATGGATGAAACTGGAAAGCATTATGCTAAATGAAATAAGCCAGGCACAGAAAGATAAACATCGCATGTTCTCACTTATTTGGGGGATCTAAAAATCAAAACAATTGAGCTTATGGACATAGAGAGTAAAAGCATGGTTATCAGAGGCTGGGAAAGGTAGTGGAAGGGTGGGGTGGGGAAGGTGGAGATGGTTAATTGATACGAAAATTAGATAGAAAGAATGAATAAGATCTAATATTTGAAGCACAACAGGGTGAGTATAGTCAATAATAACTTAATCGTACATTTTAAATAACTAAAAGAGTGTAATTGGATTGTTTGCACAACAAAGGATAAATACTTGAGGAGATGGATACCCATTCTCCATGGTGTGATTATTATGCATTGCATGCCTATAACAAAACATCTCATGTACCCCATAAATATATATATACCTACTCTGTACCCGCAGAAACTAAAAATAAAAAATTTTAAAAGATTAACCATTTGTCTACAAATAATTCCCCAGTTTGTCAAATATCTAGAATTTTATTTCATGATAACTTATAAAAAACAGGTTTTAGATTTTTAAGAAATTAAATCTCCTTTTTTAAAAAATTCTGGTGTTCTTAGCTGTGTGATTTGGAGCAAATGCCTTAACCTATCTGAGACTCAGTTACTTCATCGCTAAACGACAGTTGATATGAAGATTAAATATGTTAGTGAGACTTAACTGATGCATGTATCTTCCTTTTGAAATGAATGAAAGAAAAGTTAAGGTGATTTCAATGTTTTGGGGTCTATAAAATGGAAGAATTGTTGCTAATTCTATGACAGCTGTGAACTAAGCACCTCAATTTTGATAACCTTCTAAATAACTCCCAAAACTTTACAGAGTGCTGGGTTCTGTGTTATCAGTGAAGCTGGCATATTTCATGCAATTGTCTTATTTACTTAGGCTTAAGCCTCTGGCTTAGTTAGACTTAAAATTATTGATGACTATAAGTGAGACAGTTGAATACTAATAGTGATAATGCCACTAATAATAAGATGAATGTAATGCTTCTATTAAAAATATTTTTAAAATTCCCTTTGAGGCACATTGAGAAAATATTTCCAATCATGTAGTGCTTCGGGCAGTTGCAAATATTAGCTTCAGACAGATTTACTTGATGGTCAGTAATAGAAGGGAAAGGTGGTTCATAATATAGCAAAAGTTACCTTCAGTGATAAGCTCTGCAAATAAGATTACCCTTTCAGTGTGTTTGAAAAGGGTTTTCTAGCACATTTAGCTGTTTCTAGTTTCCTATCCACAGACATAGCAATCACTATCAGTAGCACTCTCTTCAAATACAAAGGACAGTGATGCCTGTAATCATGTTTCTAAAAAAATTCAGGTCATGCTTAGATTTATTTGGCTGTATACATTCAAAGGAAACTTCCTTTGGTGTTTTTGTTCACCTCTCTAAGGAACATCTACCTAAACAAGCCTTTTACTAAGAGTTTAGTTCTTACAGCTATTCTTAACCTTTGATATGTAGCCACAAAATCAAAGGACTTTGGAAATCAGGGGGAACCTTATTGCAAACTTAGTGCTTATGTGAATGAGGAAATTGAATTGAAGCTCCAGAATTTTATGAAACCTGCTATAGGTTGCACAGTTGGTAGCAAGTCAGCATTAACCTGATTTTACTGACTTTCAGTTTGATATAGCTGGGCTGACTTTGACTCCAAAATGTTTTGGGAGTTCCAAGTGAATGAATAGAGAAAGGGGATACTTGTCTCAGTAGGAACTTAAAAAAGATTCCGAACAGATAGATATTTTCTAGAGCTAAGCAGTCCAAGTCATCAGGGCAAGGCCAATAGCAAATTTTTACAAAGTCTAGGCTAGAGGTGTTCTCCAAAGGAGCCCAATCTGAGAAGCGAGGGTAGAACACAATGGTTGGATTTCTGGTGAATGGCAGATTTCAGCATCACATTGAGGTTTGAGTAGCCACAAGGGCACCAGAAACAAATACCAAATTGAAGAAAATGACCTAGGACTAGGCTTCTCTTCTAGTATAGATTGGTTTGATTATCAGAGGATAGAGGTCTATAAGAAGATATTAGATAGACTATAGAAGTGTGAGGGATATTACTTTCATGACCACAGCCACATAATCCAGGGCCACCAGGGCTCTGTGCAACCCTGGGCACAAAAGATACGGAGGCAAGTCAGGGAATTTCCCGATCATAATAACCATTGTTACTGGAAGGTGGTCCCTACATACTATTGGGCAGAGTTTCCAGAGTACATGAACTGAGCAGAGCAGAGCAGAACTTTCAGGTGCCAGACTCCAGGCCAGACCCTTGACCAACCTGTGTAGGGAAAGAACAGGTGGCAGTTACAAGATCCCGAACTCTTTCCTTCCCTCCAGACTGCCCACAAAAAATGTGCATACCACTAAAGGCCCTTGTCTCTTTCTGTGTATAAACATATGGCACTCTTCTAGAAATGCAGGTGGCTTTTCCAGGGAAACTGACAGAGTTGGGAGGTAGGAGCACATTATTTCCTCTGAATTTAGGTTGCTGCATACACAGTAGCTTGAACTATAAATTTCATATTAAATAAATCATTTTGTAATATGATTCACCACTATCATTTTCAGAAATAAATTTGCCATCTTTGTCTATGACTTAATTCCTCTAAAATGGCATCATATGAACCTTGAAGCCCATAAGGCATGCGCTTCACAAATTCGTATGGACCCCAAGTTGATTCGAATTCTCTGGGGAATAAAGTCCATAGTGTGTTACTTGCTTATGAACTCTGGGCCAAAGTATAATGTAACTTTCAGAATCTAGTTACTTGGCCTAGTGGCTTTGAGTGTAAGTTTATTATGCCATCACCAACATGTTTATGATCAGTTTTAGCTGGTGCAGGCTATAAAGTACTTTTCCCTTGACCCAGTCAGTTAATTTTAAAATGCCTTGGGCCAAAACTCTCTGTGGGAAACAAGCTTCTGGCATCCCTAGGTAAATCTGTGGTTTACATCTCTTTTGTTTAGTGCTGTTTCACTCCATAAACAATGAGAGTGAATTTTAAATATATGCAGCTTTTCTATTTCCTACTTTTAAAGAATTTGGCACCTTGGATAAAAGAATTCAAAATATGCTGCTTAATCTTTTGTTCGAAATCAACATGAACTTATTCTTTATTTGAGGATCACGTAAAAAAAAAGTATCCTTCTCAGAGATCCTTTCACTATGACCATTTTTCTAAGTTACAGATACAAAGAACGAGAGCTTTATAATTACTTACCATCTGGTGACTAGTTCCTCCTGAAATGCCTTCCACCCATCCATATTTTAATGTCTTTTTCTTTCATCATGTGTAATACCTCAGCCAAATATATTGGTTTATCAGTTATTTTCCCAGCTTCTTTGGGCGGCATTTGTTGTATGAATATTCATTCTTTTTCCTTCTAGGCCTTCCTCTCTTGCTGATGACAGCTCCACAGTTGCTGAAACACTAGGTCTATACTTTATAGGCAGCACAAAAGGTTTCTGGACTTAAGGTTCCTGATTTGTGTGACTCTCTCTATGTGAGAATCTGAAAGGTCATTCTATTGCTGTTTTTACAAATTGGAAAAACACCAAATGCGGACATTAACCTAGCTTTAGAAGCCAAATTGACTGGTATATCCTAAAGGGAAATAATGTGTAAGACCTTTTGCTAACTTTAAATATCTATCTATCTATCTATCTATCTATCTATCTATCTATCTATCTTCTATCAATCTATAATCATCTATCTGTCAAAACAAAGCTCACACATACTCATGATTATATATACATAAACCACAGCCACTGAAAATAAAATTTAAGCCCCAGAGATACCTTTTATAACTCATATACACAATTATTGCTTCTTATATTTGTAGGCACTGGGTCAAGGCACAATTGTAAAGATAATTTTAGCCGTTGGTTTCAGTTAACAGCCACCTGCTATCATTTCAGAGTGTGCAATGAGCCTGTGCCATGGCCAACTGTGGCTGTGTGGTTCCATGGCAGGTTGTGGTGCTTTGGATACATAATGAGACATGAGTGGAAGTCTCTGAATTCTAGTTTAATGCAGAGCTGCCAGTCACTCATCAATCCGCAGGATCTTATTTTAAGAATAAGTGGATGAATAAAAATATATTAAATAAGGTGCTTTTCCCTTTAAAAAATACAGTTGCTAACATAGATAAGTGAATTTGGCAGCACTTTGGACTTGGCATCAAGCAAAAATTTTCATTGTAAGGTTTACACCTGACAAAGCTTTCATTTAAATTTTTTAAGTTTCATGTATTTAAAAGGAAAACTCAATCTGTGTATCTCTATTTTAAAAAATTTAAGAAATATTGATTCCCTTCTCCTTTTATTCTACAAATATTTATGGAACACCTATTATATAGTTACCATTCCATCAGAAATAAGTGGAAAGGCATTTAGAATATCCTTTAAGATCTAGAGCTTATCAAGTGTGAATGAGGCTTCTCTATGATCCAACTGCCATTTTGCTGACAAAGACAAAAGTGAGGTGATTCCAGCTATTTCACCTGTGTCGCTTTTACTTGTCATGATTTTTTTCTACTATTTTAAATCAGTGGTTTAAAAAAAATGTTAAAAGTATAATATTAAGATTGGCAGTGTTTCTAGTAAAGTGTTTCTAAATTCAGCTATACAAATGTGACTCATCAGAGGCGGGAAAAGTGCCAAATAACAAGCAGAAGTTGTTGCTCACGTACAAACTGCACTACTGAGTGTTTGTATTTATTAAAAAAAAAAAAAAATCCAAACATCTAATTTTAGTTTCCGGGGAAAAATAAAATGAGAACTTTATTTAAAAGTGGGTCAAATTTTCAGTTTTAAAAAAATGCTCCATAAAAAATGCTTTTGAAATTCAAAAGAAATAAGATGAAAGCAGCAGAAGTATCACAAATTTGTTTTTACTTTATTTTATTATTTATTTATTTATTTTGAGAAAGGGTCTCACTCTGTCTCTCAGGCTAGAGTGCATTGGCTCACTACAACCTCCACCTCCCATATTCAAGTGATTCTCCCGTCTCAGCTCCTTTAGTAGCTGAGACTACAGGCAAGCACCACCATACCTGGCTAATTTTTGTATTTGTAGTAGAGACGGGGTTTTGCCATGTTGGCCAGGCTGGTCTTGAACTCCTGACCTCAAGTGGTCTGCCCGCCTAGCCTCCCAAAGTGCTGGGATTACAGGCGTGAATCACTGTACCTGACTGTAACAAAAATTTATAAATGACCAAAGTGAATCAAAAAGAAGTAAAACCAGAAATATAGTGTTTCTCTTTTCTATTTTCTCCTCATAGATGTTGATCTATGCTGCACTCGAATTTTAAGGTACATTCAATGACTTGGAATAGAAACCCTCAATTTAAGGAAAGAAACAGAAGGCCAACTACACTATCACTCGGGAAAATCAAGAGAGAGACTGGAAGTGTCTGCCAGGATCAAGGTCCCACCTGCCCCGCACCAGTGTGCTGAGGTTGCAGCTTCCTCTATATCACAACCCTCTCCAAGAGAGGCAAATCTGTACATTAGTTTTTCCTCCTCCGTTCCAAAACTTTCACCCCAGAAACAGCCATGCCTGGTCTTCCCTGTGTACTGCTGCCAACTCCTTTCCCATTCATCCGAATGCAATAAAGGGTTTATGTCCTTAACATAAATATGACTCAGAAACTCCTTTATCTCCTTCAGATTGTGACTACTGATCTAGTGAACTTATAGTGAAGGAAAATTCTTTGAGCCGTGCAGAATACTATACAATTCTACATATGCTTCTATTGTGGTAGAAATTGCCATTTGCCCAAGTACTTTTTATAAAAATGCCCTCAAATTTCTAAGACAGTACAGTATGTTCCACCCACTTTAGTGACAGATGGAAGAGACATTTGGAATTGTAAAATGTCTTTATGAAGAGCAGATCCTTCTAGTGTTGTAGTTTTACCTCAAGATAATACAGTTTTCTCTATCCTAGTAACATGCTGAAAATAAATCAATTTTATTGAGCTCCCAAATGTTTATAGCACTTGTCCTTTTTTTACTTAGAAGTCCCCATGCTCTTTCAATGCACTTTTGTCCCAAGGCACTGTCTGTGGTTTACTGCTATTGTTTTTCTAGGTTTTGGTTCAGAGCTCTCATTTCATTTCAAATCTATCTTCGTTTTTGTTATTCTTTTAACATAGCCAACACTTCTTACTGTCTGAGGATGTTTGCATTTGAGTGTCACAGATTTAACCCAAACAAAACATGTCAAAAACAAAATCATCATTTTCCTCTCTATTCGTACTCTAATAGTCCTTTTGCCCATTTGTCATAAGATTATATACATACACACACACACACATATACACATGTATATATATACACTTATATGTGTATATATATACACACACACATACATATATGTGTATGTATATACTGTAATTTGAATTCAAATTCTCCTTTCTTCAAACCAGTTACCACGTCCTATAGATGTATTGCTTATATTCCACCCACTCTTTTTCCCATGTTTAACAACTGCCACTTTAGTGAAGACCCTTACTGTTTCAGACTTGGACAACTGCAAAACCTCCAGTGCACTCTTCCTGATCCTTAATGCTTGGTACACTGCTTTCAGATTAGTCTTTTTAACATACAATTTCCATGATATCACTATAGTTCTCTAAAGTATTTAGAGGTTCTCCATTACTTAAAGAACAAAAAGCAAATGCTTTATCTGCTTAAGAGATCTGACTCCTACTTTTGCTACCTCTTCTTCCACCATTCATGTCCAATGAATGTGAAAGTCATGCAGGAGAGTGGAAGAAGCATTAGAGTGGGAATTAAGAGAAATGGATTATATTATATATTCAGTCTCTAACTGGTTATGTAATCATTGTCAAATAATGTAGCTTCTCTGATATTCAGACTTATTTATAATATGAAAGGCTGGACCAATAATAATGATGATAGTACACGTAATTCCTCCTCCGTCTTAAATTCTATGATAGAAAGAGTTACAATTCTACCCTTTATTCTAAGAATCCCTTCTTTATTCTATCTTTACAGTGTTTTGTCCACACTTTATACCCTCGCACCTGCCAATTCCTTCACTTGAAATGTCTATTTCCTATCTGAATAATGCTTCTCTTTTAAGGTCTGTCTTAAGTTTTAATATATCCACATGAGCGCTCTCTAGTTATCACAATGAACCCTCCATTTCCCAAACTTTGCCATATTTTAACACGTATTTTCATAGCACTGGTTTTCAACCCCTACGTCTCTTTTAATATACATGACAGATAATATTTAACATGTTTCCATATCTTTACCACTCTCTAGTATATCTTGACAATTATATTTTGGTATTTGGATGCTATTTGATTATTACACCCAGTATCTATGTAAAGCCCAAAGGATTATTTAATAAATCTCTCAGTCACCAGAGTTACTTCGTAGTAACTCGTAGACTGTCTACTTCGTAGACAATAAATTTGATCATAGTTGGCCTCTGTCATAGCTCTCTATCCAGTTGCACTGCTTTCGTTCTTTCTCTCTTTTAGGCGGGCTTGAATTTGTGATAGTCAACATGTATTGCATCAGTAGTGACTGCTAGAGTTTTGTGTTAGGGAGGATTCTGAAGTTACCTCTGGGCTCAGAAAAATTCCCATGATAGATTTAGCAGTTTCTCATCTGGCGTGGAGGTGGGAAGTGGCACCATAATTGCCATTCCCATACTAGGCTTTAGCCTTCAATGTTTTACTGTCCTAATATGTAGCATTGTCTAAAAGGCAATAGGATAATGTAGAAAGGGCTTTGGAACTAAAATTGTAAAGTCTGGCCTGGCTCATATACTAACCAGCCCTACCACCACCATTGCAAGACTTTGGGTAACTAACAATTTCATTTTTTTGGTAATTTTCAGTTTCTTGATTGTAAAATGGAGATTTTGTGTACAGCACTGGGCATCATGGAGAACTGCTGACTATCACTTAAAATAATATTTGTGAAACTACTCTGTAAATCAAGGACATAAAATGTCAGGCATTACATCAACAGGCTAAAAATGAAAAAGCACACAATCATATCAGTAGATGCAGAAAAAGCATTTGACAAAATGAAACACCCATTCATGATAAATACTCTCAGTAAACTAGGGTTAGAGGGTGTGATGTTTGATACTGAGTGTCAACTTGATTGGATTGAAGCATCCAAGGTATTGATCCTGGGTGTGTCTGTGAGGGTGTTGCCAAAGGAGATTAACATTTGAGTCAGGGGGCTGGGAAAGGCTGACCCACCCTTAATCAGTGGGCACAATCTAATCAGCTGCCAGTGTGGCTAGAATATAAACAAGCAGAAAAATGTGAAAAGAAAGACTGGCCTAGCCTCCCAACCTACATCTTTCTCCCATGCTGGATGCTTCCTGCCCTCGAGCACAGGACTCCAAGTTCTTCAGTTTTGGAAACTGGACTGGCTCTCCTTGCTCCTCAGCTGGCAGATGGCCTATTGTGGGACACTGTGAGTTAATATTTAATAAGCTTTCGTATATATATGTATGTATGTATGTGAACATATATATATGCATATATGTATGTATGTGAGTATATATATATATCCATTCCATTAGTTCTGTCCCTCTAGAGAACCCTGACTAATACAGAGGGAAGCTTCCTTAGGTTGATTAAAAGAAAACAACCTACAGATAACCTCATACTTAATGGTAAGAAACGAGAAGCTTTCCCAATAAGATTAGTAATAAGGCAATGATATCCCCTCCCATTATTCCTTTTCAATGTCATACTAGATGTCCTAGATGAGGCACTAAAACAAGAAAGGGAAATAAAAGATATGTGAACTGGGAAGAAAGAAATAAAACTCTTTCAGTCTTTGACATTATAATCCATGTAGGAAATGCAAAAGACTGGACAAAAAAACTCCTTGAACTAAAAAGCAATGATAGGATTGCAGGATTCAAGGTTAATACAAAACCTCAATTGATTTTTTTATACACCAGTAATGAACAAGTGAAATTTGAAATTAAAAACACAATACTATTTACACTAGCATCCCCAAAACTGAAATACTTACATATAAATCTAACAAAAATATGTACAAGATCTATGTGAGGAAAACTACAAAGCTCTGATGAGTGAAATCAAAGAACTACATGAATTGAGAGATAATCCATGTTCATAGAAAGGAAGATTCAATATTCAAGATGTCAGTTTTTTGCAACTTGACTTATAGATTCAATGCCATCCCAATGAAAATTTCAGGAACTTATTTTGGAAATATTTATAAACTGATTCTAAAGTTTATTTGGAGAGGTAAAAGATCCAGAATAGCCAGCAGGATATTGAAGGAGAAGAACAACATTGGTAGAACAACATGATCAATCCCAAAACTTACTGTAAAACTACAGTAATCAAGTCAGTGTGGTAATGATGAAAAAATAAACAAATGAAAATAGATCAATGAAACAGAATATGGAGATCAGAAGTAGACCATCATAAATAATGTTACCTTATCTTTGACAAAGAAGCAAAGGTAATACAATGGAGCAAAGATAGTCTTTTCCACAAATACTGCTGGATGCAAAACCAAAAACAAACAAAAAATGAAAAAAGAAACAAAGAAAGAAATAGAAAAAGAAAAAAAGAGAATCTAGACACAGACCTTACATCTTTCACAAAAATTAAATCAAAATTGACTACCGACCTAAATAACACACCTAGAAGACAGCATAGGAGAAAACCTAGATGAACATGGATATGGTGATGATTTTTAGAAACAATACCAAAGGTATAATCCATGAAAGAAAGAATTAATAAGATGGATTTCATTCAAATTGAAAGTTTCTGTTCTGTGAAAAACGTCAAGAGAATGAGAAGTCAAGCCACAGGTTGGAAGAAAATACAGTTAAGGTATCACTTGACAATGGGGATACATTCTGAGAAATGTGTCATTAGGTGATTACGTTGTTGTGCTCACATCATAGAGTGTACTTACATGAACCTAAATGATATAGCTTACCACATACCTAGGCTGTATATTATAGCTTACTGCCCCTGCTACAAACCTGTACAGAAGTTACTGCACTGTAGGCAACTGTAATACGATGGTAAGTATTTATGTGTCTAAACATATCTAAGCATAAAAATATGCAGTAAAATTATAAGTCGGTGAGAGAAGTGGTATGTGCTGTATATACTTTTTTATGACTAGAATAGAAGTAGGTTTGTTTACACCAGCACATCAGTAATGCATTGCACTCTGATATAATGCATTGCACTCTGATATAATGCATTGCACTACTGATGGCCATAATGTCACTGGATGATAGAAATTTTTCCACTCCATTATAACTTTATGGGATGACTGTTTTATATGCAGTCTGTCACTGACTGAAGTATCATTATGTTGTATGTCACTGTAATTGCATAAGGTGCTTCTAATAAAGGACTGTTATTCAAAATACACAAAGATTTCATGAAGCTCAACAATAAAAAACAACCCAGTGTGAAAGTAAGCCAAAGACTTTAACAGATACCTCACTAAAGAAAGTATACGGATGGCAAATAACCATATGAAAACATGTTCCACATCATATGTCATTAGGGAAATGTAAATTAAGACAATAGTGAGATACTATTAAATACCTCTTAGAATCCCCAAAATTTGGAACACTGACAACACCAAATGCTGGTGATGTAGAGCAACAGGAACTCTCATTCATTACTGGTGGGAATGCAAAATAGTACAGACACTTGGAAAGACAATTTGGTTGTTTCTTATAGAACTAAAGATACTCTTATCGTATGATCAGCTGTTTGGTATTTACCCAAAAAGTTGAAAACTAATGTCCACACAAAACCTGCACTTTAATGTTTATAACAGCTGTGTTCATAATTGCCAAAACTTGGAAGCAAGCGTGACGTCCTTCAGTATATAAATGGATAAATTAACTGTGGTACATCCAGACAATGGAACATTACTCAGTGCTAGAAAGAAGTAATATCTATTAGGCAGTGAAAAGACATGGAAGAACCTTAAATGCATATTATTAGTGAAAGAAGCCAACCAAAAATAGTTTCATACTGTATAATCCAACTATGTGACATTCTGGAAAAGGCGAAACTATGACTACAGTAAAAAGATCAGTGGTTGCCAGGAGGGAGGCAACAGGGGGTGGGGAGGAGGGTGTGAATCAGCAGAGTACAGAGGATTTTCAGGGCAGTGAAAATATAGCATCTGTATGATACTGTATTGATGGATACATGTTATTATATATTTGTTCAAAGCCATAGAATGGACACCAAAAGCAAATGCTAATACAGACTTTGGACTTGGGTGATTCTGATGTGTCAGTATAATTTTATCAGTTATAGCAAATGTATGGGAGATGTTGATAATAGAGTAGGCTATGCATATGTGGGAGCAAAGGGTACATGGAAACTCTCTGAGCCTTCCTCTCAATATTACTGTGAACCAGCAACTGCTTTAAAAAAATAGTCTTTCAATATGAAAAGAGTTAGGCATTTCTATTTTTGCCTTGCCACAGAAAATTTAAAAAACAGGGGCAAGAGACAATCATAATCTTGTGATCTCAGTAAAGCAATACTAACCTATCAATGAATTTCCTTTCCCTTGCTTTCCCATCTATCTTTTTACAAATTGGCTATAATCTGTTAAATATATTTTACCCTGGTTTTTAATTTAACATTATATCCTAAGTAGTTTCTCTGTTTCCACATGATTTTTTTAAAAAAATCATCAGTTTAATATATCATAATAATTTACTGGATATGCCATGAGTCTCTGAAATAATCCCTGCTATTCCTATTACAACTGTAAATTTATCTCTTCTCTGTTTTATCTTGCTTGTGAAATTAAGCTGATTATTTGGTATAAATTCATGCAATCCAGAAATGCCACAGTCAATCATGCATTCCACATACATTATTGACTAGTTGATGCCAAGTAGTCTGAGTTAGTCTTTAGGTATGTAGTGGTAGACAGAAAAGTTATTGTCCCTGGCCTTATAAAATGTATAATCTAGTGGGGAAGACAGGAACAGATATTTTATTTTATTATTTATTNAATTTATCTCTTCTCTGTTTTATCTTGCTTGTGAAATTAAGCTGATTATTTGGTATAAATTCATGCAATCCAGAAATGCCACAGTCAATCATGCATTCCACATACATTATTGACTAGTTGATGCCAAGTAGTCTGAGTTAGTCTTTAGGTATGTAGTGGTAGACAGAAAAGTTATTGTCCCTGGCCTTATAAAAATGTATAATCTAGTGGGGGAAGACAGGAACAGATATTTTATTTTATTATTTATTTATTTATTTATTTATTTATTTATTTATTTATTTTTGAGATGGAGTCTCACTCTGTCGCCCATGCTGGAGTGCAGTGGCACGATCTCAGCTCACTGCAAGCTCTGCTTCCCGGGTTCACACCATTCTCCTGCCTCAGTCTCCCAAGTAGCTGAGATTACAAGCATGAGCCACCATGCCCAGTTAATTTTTTTGTATTTTTAGTAGAGACGGGGTTTCACCATATTAGCCAGGATGGTTTCAATCTCCTGACCTCCTGATCCGCCTGCCTCGGCCTCCCAAAGTGCTGGGATTACAGGTGTGAGCCACCACGCCCGGCCAGGAGCAGATATCTTGAAAATGGATACAAATAATTATTTATGTCCAAACTATCATAATGTTATGAATGAAAAAACATGGTGCTTTGAGAAAAAACCCTTGGAGAATTGGAGGGGATCACCCATTTTAATTGTGTGTTCAGAGAATACTTTTCTGAGAATGTGACATTTCCAAAGGATTAAAAGCAGTCAGCATAATAGAAATCTGAGGAAATATGATTCCAGATAGAGCAAACTATATGTGCCAAGGCCTGGAGCAGAAATGTGCTCAGAGGGTTTCAGGAATGAAGCAAGAGGAAACCAGTTTGACTAGGGAGGGAGTGTCCTGAGATGAGGCTGGGCTGAGATCATGTTGGGCATTGTGTTGTCATGAAATTTGGATTCAATTTTATAGGAAATGAGATTTGATAGACCTTAAAGAAGGCAGAGGCATGACTGCTTTTATGAGAATGGTTAGAGATCTGCAAGAGTGAATGAAGACAGAACGATTAAACAATGCAGAGTCCAGATGAGAGAAAATGGAGGCTTTTGCTAGAAAGTAGAAATAGAGATGGAAAAGAAAAGATGAATTCAAAACATGCTTTGGAGGTAGACTTGATAGAAATGCATTTGATTGAAAGTAGGGGTAAAGAAAAGGGTAATTCCAAGAACGACCCATATACAAACTGTGGTGGCTTTATAATGTGCCACTTTGGCTAGGCTGAATTACATTTCTGGTGAGGGTGGGCCACGGAGAAATTCTCACAAGATTTGGAAGGCAGGAAGGAAGCCTCAGCTATTTTGTGGCTCAGACCTATTGTTGCTAATCTGCTGATTCATCACCTTGGCCTGAAGCAGCAGCTGAATCTGCAACTGTTCAACTTTCCTCTAAACTTTCCTTCAGCTTCTCCAACTTTTGGACCAAGTCAATAGCATTATGGTGAAGGGCCTTTGCTTCTGCAGGTCACCCATACCACCAAAGCCAAAAAATGTGGTTTTGCTCTGTTCTGAGGAGTTCCAGTTCATGCCTGTGGGTTCCGGCTTTTTCTCAATATCCTTATATTACATCATGTTCTCTTTCTCACTGTCTGCTCTCTAGACTTCATGGCCAAGTAGCAGACACAAAGACAGCAGCCTTACGGAAAGTATTTAGCCCCCACAATTGTACCAGGCCAAATCCCGGTAACAGTCTTGTCTGTTACGGACTTGACTGATCATAAACAAAACTAATGCATTTCCAACATTTTGCAGAAAAGTCACATGATTATTAATAGTATAATACTTATTGCTATGTTCACAATGGTTTGTGCTCTATACTACTTATTATCTTCATTTTTGTTGACAATTGTCATGCACAAGGATAAAATTTTGCTGAAATCATAACTTTTCTAAGAAGTCTATGCTACTTTAATTTAGCTCACTGAGTCGTTCTTTAAAATAATTTTCTTTGTCTATTGTTCTGACTATAAGCAACTTATTCTTTAAGTCTAATAAAGAGAAGTTGAGTGTACCTGTTTTTTTATTTATGAATTATACTTACATAGAAATCTATCTGCTCATTACAAGGCTATTGGTTAAGATAAGTATAATCACGACTGTCACAAAAATGTTATTCAAAGTTCCGACATGATCATAGTACCTCATACCTCATCTTGAAATTTTGAGGGACAAAAAATTAAGACGGTAAGAGAGCAGAGAGCGACAGAGACAAACAAAAAGAGAAAATAAAGGGAAAGAGAAAGTGAAAGAGAGAGAGAAATGTGCTTTTAAAGAAGTTAAGATAATAGTAACTCTGAGTTGCTCCAGAGGAAAGAAATACAAATTTTTCTGTATTAGAGGGATTTTCTGCTTTTGAAAAGAAGTCTTAATTTTGGCTTGAATATAGAATAAAGCAATTTTAGTCATTTTCTTTGAATTAAGCCAGAACTGCTGCTGGAGGTTCTGGATAAATGTCCCTTACACACAGGATGTAGAAAAAGGTTGGGATTGACTGAAAGTGTCCAGAGAAAATGGGAATGCTGCCTATGATATACTCATTAGCGGAACAGATCTGCCATTGTTTCTGAAAAGCAAATGGAGACTGAAGGCAATGTTATTCTGAAATTACCTAAATAACTAAAATTATGAAAACAGACATAAAAAGGTAAAAAGTTAATTATTTGAATTATTTAGGAAAAGGAATCAGGCCTGAGTTGGTACCAGTTGAGCCCAATTGCCTAAGTATGATTTTAAGGAGCCTTTTGCAATGTTCAAATGCATTGATTTGTTATTCAACTCTACTTCTCTTTCCAAAGGTAAATAAACTTTCTGCCTCATGACTCCTTCCCTTCTTCCTTCTTCTTCAAATGCTCAAATCTGCTGTAGTGTAAGTAAATCATCTGTTGGAACTGGGTCCCACAAAGAAATAATGTCTTCTTTTGCTCAGGTATCATGTTTTGACAAGAAGAATCTTATCGCTCCATTATTTTCTAATCTTAACTGGATTCAAGCAGTTAGTCATTAAACTCCCTAGCAAATGGAAGGAATAGTCTGTAGTGGTAGTTCCCCAAACACCATAACTTCAAGGGGTCTGATCATCGAGACAGATATCAAACAGTACTTACATACTGAAAAAATGACGCTTCATGTATATGTACTATGTTTCATATGTATGCAGATACTAATTGATTGATAAATTAGAAACTTGTTTAAAAACATTCCTGAATTTAAACTACTTTTTTGACCATTTAGTCACTCAAAAGTAAAAATGCAATTTCCGTTATACAAGATTGCTCAGTTTTAAAATGTTCCCTTTTCTTTTAATGTACTTTTTATTTTTTGTCAAAACAAGGGACTGGGAATGGTGACTCATGCCTGTATTCCCAGAGCTTTGTGAGCCTGAGGCAGGAGTGTGGCTTGGGGCCAGGAGTTTGAGACTAGCTTGGGCAACATAGTGAGACACTGTCTCTAGAAAAAAATTAAAAAATTAGCCAGACTTGGTGGCACATGCCTGTAGTTCCAGCTACTTAGGAGTCTGAGGCAGGAATATTGCTTGAGCTGAGGAATTAGCAGTTACAGTGAGCTGTGACTGTGCCACTGTACTCCAGTCTAAGCGATAAACAAAACAATGTATTTTATTGCTTAGAAAGCCAAGTAATTTAAAAAGACACATTATATATATATACACACACACGTTCATATGTGTATATATACGAGAAAGGGGGTATTTAAAATGTTCTTATTGATAGGGCTACTAATACAAAAAATAAAGAACTCGGTTCGAGTCTATGATTTTTTTTTTTGTCCTTGATGCATCAGCAGTCATTTTTTAAACCACTGTTTTCCAGAATTTGGTAAAATTTTCTTATCCACTGATGCACTCATGGCTTCTTTCTTTCCTGGAGATAATATGAATTCATATCTTTAGAGTTTTTGCAGGAATTTTGTTAGGGAAACGGGATAAACAGATGTCCTCTAGCTACCATTTTTAACCAGAAATCTCTTTGCAAAAGTTTTAACATCAAGAAAGGACCCTCATGCTTGGAAACACTGGGAACCACTGGTGAAGAGCAAGAGCCGTGGGAAGAATCAGGATTTCACTTGGCCTCTGCCACCAACCTGCGGCATGACTGTGGACCAGCAACCTGCACCTCTCATGCCCCAGTTTACTCCTCTGTGAAATGAACACTCATGCCAGATGATGGCTAGACAGTCACCAGATCTCCTATTTGCTAGTACAGTGCCCTCTTTGACCAATAGAATAAAGATGGATAGGCCTTCTGCCTACATACAGTCATCAAACTCATCAAACTGTGAGCAGGAAGAGAGAAAAGACTGAGAACCTGAGCTGGGTGGAGAGGCAGGAAACAAGGTGCTAATAAAGGAAAGGAACTTTGAAGGTGACAGAGTCTGAGGTTGAAGCATAAATATTAGAGAAGCTTGTGTCGAATCCAAGGACTACGTCAACATGGTCCCTAGCAGGAAAGGGAAATTGACTTGGCAGTAATCATCTAAACAGAACTAGGAGGAGAAAATATAGGAAACAAAGGCCAAGAAGTAGGCGGTTGTGGTAATTAAAACAGGAAATAACTGAAGCCTGGATATGTACCCTGGCAGGGGGAAGAGCAAAGAGGGATTATATGTTTCACTTAGAGTGATAGGGATGAATACAACCGTATCCCTTAATTATTTTTCTCTAAAATAAACTGGCATGTTTCTAATAATGAGAAATCTACATGTTTCTAATACAAAGACATTCTAAAACCGTTTGGTCAGGATTAAAGCTAGGAGGTTGAAAAATATGAGTTCTGACTAAATGCAGATGAATCTGGAAAGAAAACCACCACCACCACCAAAAACAAAACAAAAAGAAAACTCTGATATAGCCAAACAAAATAAACAGCAATTTCAACTGGCTGGCTTTCTTGCTCGTGTTTGTGAGCCCAGATAAGGAGCTTTGTGGTGGTGGGAAGGCAATGAAGCCTTAATTGCCTATTAACTGGCTCCTTCTGGTTGCATCCTCTGTGCACTCTGTCGCCTATTCCCTGACTGGGCCACTGCCGCCTATGCTAAATGGGTTCTGATCAGCTAAAAATCACACAGTAATTTAAGCTGGAAATTTTAGTTAAATCCAGACAATTCCCCAGCATCTTTTCAAAAGGATGAAGGCTTGAATCAGTACAATACAAACCATGGGGAATAAGGGAGAGATCAGGTCAGAATGTGGGTCAGAGAAACTATCGAGGAAGCGCTAATGGGATAAGGACGCCTGAGCTTTTTATCTTATTAGTGCTTCCCATGTCAAATTAGCAAAACAGTGCAGGCACCAAAGTGTTAGATAAAATGTTCACATGGTATGTGTTCCCCAGAAGGATTCTTGGAGTGCCTCTTCCAAGAAGATCCAAGTTTTCTTCGCTTTTCTTTCCACCTTTGGAGGTAAGCGTGATCATGGTAAGTCAGACTCCTGGTGACCTCCGTGGAACTATGGCTTAGTCAGCAGGGCTGCCACATTACAAAATTCTAGACAGCACCATTCACAAAGAGTATGATGTGAATGGTGCCCATGAAGTCATGCAAAGCAGGAGTTGTGCGATGCAGTGTCCTTTCATCAGGACCGATTTCCTTTTGGTAACCATGGAGTAAAAAGTGTATATTCCAGGAGCTGCACCTTGAAAATATACTTGTGACTTAGAACTGCAGTATTTACTTAAATCGCAGGTGTGCAAATCAGTGTCCTCAGTATCTTTTTCAATATTCACATCAGTGCCCTTTCCCATCTTACTTTTTGCATCACATGGATAAGTAATTAACATTTTAAAGGATGCAGACAGTTATTTTAAAAATCTATTCATTCAATAAATACTAAGAACTTTCCATGCGCCAGTCACACTGGTTCTCTCTCAGTTAAATTACCAAACAGAAGTAAAGCGCTTAGAACAGTGTTAGCTGTGAATTTTACTATCACTATTAGTTTTTCAACATACCAAGCTCCTTCTTGTCTCAAGACCTCCTTTTACTGTTCCCCTGTATTTTAGAAAGTTTCTGCCCCTTTTCCACTTTCTTACCCCATGGCTAAATTCTTCTTGCCCTTTGGGGCTATACTTAAAAATCACTTCCTAACTATTCTATCTAAAGTCATTTCTCTCCTCCTTCTCTCTATTTGTACCTTTCTCAGCCTCATGTTGGTTTCCCACACAGCATTGTCATCATCTGTCCGTATCCTATTGCTTTATTTACTTATGAATGATCTGGCTTATCCGATGGTCCGTAATCTCCAAGGAGGGACCCAGTATTGTACATCAAAGGACCTCAAACAATCTTTATTAAAAGGATGTATGAATAACTGAGTAACCATAGCACCTAAATTTTCCCAAGAAAAACTTAGTTTTCAGTGCACTTGAAAGTCTAATTCTTTTTCTGTGTTTCTGAGTCAAATTGTGAAACTGATTTTGGTGGGATATAGTTATTAACATGTTTACTGATTTCTTTTCAAATTTGGGAGAGGTTTGAATTCAAGAGAAACATGATAATATGTAAGGGGCAATTTCCTAATACTGCATGGCAGTGGTAGCCTCGTAGGATGGTGCAATGCAAGTCCTTCACAGTATCACAGTAAACACCCTGAAGCCTAAAGTCAAAATATGAAGCATTCAACTATTGTATGTGAATATAGTCTTGATTCACTAACACAAGGGCAGTTTTTGTAAACTATACAACAGTGCACTTGTTTTAATTTTAATTTTTTTTAGTAAGAGTTGATTTCTAGGGTGTTCCATATTCCAAATTTATTGAACTGGACACTATCAAATGCAGCAAATAAAGACAATTATGTCTTGCATAGTATACAAGATATATACAACATTGTTTTGTTGCTGCAGAGATGCTTGCCACCAATATTGGCCTGAAATGTTACTGATGATTGGTGTTTAGACCAACTGGACCACCAAGAAATTTGGCTAGTTTTATCCAAGCAAGGGACTGATAATGTCTAGGGTATGCTTCATTTTTTTTTTTTTCAGTGAGTTGCCAGAACTCTGTACCTACACCATGTCAGTAGTTGATATAACTTTCCTTAAGTAGCAAATTTCAATTGAAAATATGAATTAACCATGGTTAGAAATGACAAGCTCTGATTATACAGTTTAATGAAGGCTCTTTAGTTGCAGTGGAAATTTCCTCAAGTTAGCTCAAATAAACAATTTGTTGTTAAGGTATGATATCATCAGAGAAATAAGTTATAAACACTTCTCTTGGGAACTAGAGCTCCCAGGGACTGAGGCATCTACCTGCTCCATTTCACCTCACCTCTTTAGTGGCCGATGCAATCTATCTTCTTTGGGTGCCTCTGCTTCATTGTTTCTACCTCTCTGTAGAGAAGGACATTGGTGCGTCATGGCTGACATGGTTTGGCTGCTCCAAACCTCACTTTATGTGACCTTTCATTTTGTACTCCTCTCCCCTACTATTTTCTAAATATGCAATTTATTGAAAGAAATGAATTAGTTGTTGGCAAGGGAATGGATTGATTTTCCTAGGTCAGATGTTCACCTCTGACTTAATCTGCCATGGTGTGATGCCTGGGTACCATGGTGGACACATGGCTGTCTAATCCAGCCCTATAGTGGGAACTGAAAGAGGAATGGAAATTCTAAGTTTTGTATGTCGTCATAAACCACATAATCAATCTCTGACATTTATCAACACACAACAAAAGTTAATGAAAATATAAAGAAGAGTAGAAAAATTGAAAGAGCTTTTATAAAAATATATAACAGAGATTTGGGGAAAATATATCTTGCTTCATATGTATTTTTCACTGAAATGATCACTGTGTCCCTATGTTTAAGGCTACTTTCATGATGGAGCATGAGATTCTTTAAATTTATGAAGAGCAGTAATTTTATTCTAAATAATCTTTCTCATTTAATGTTTCCTCCCATGCATACAGGGGATGCATTTCAGGGGTAATATGAGGAATATAATTTGGATTCCACTTTCTTTTTTCTAGCTTTCACAAGGTCTAAGTCCCCTTAGGCATGATTTCCCTGACTTAAGTTTCACTGAATACCAATCTTTGGTCTGCAGTAAGTATCTTTTTTTTTTTCTGTCTTTTTTTCTCTTCCACCTTTTCCTTTTATCTTCCAAAATCCATTATTATTTTCTCTAAACAACAATTCTCAGTTTCTTTTGTAGTTACACAACTGTTGTGAATATTAATGGTATTCTTCAAGGGGTATTATTTATAGTAGGAAATATGGGTCTTTGATCAGTGTTTTTCTTAAATAAAACCCTCATGCATTGTGGGTAGATTGTATTTCTCTTATCTTATGTTGGACATTTCGTTGCTCATTTCAATCTTTCCTTATATGACAGACTTGGAGGCCGTTGGAGACTTTTAAGCTGTTCTTTTAAAAGCATTTTCTCCTTTATTATATGATCTCTCTAATGCTGGCTCTGGGAATGGTGATGTCTGCCCTGGTTGGAAATCCTTTTGCTACACTCCCTAAAGGCAGCAAGTGATTCAGGAGGGACTGTGTAATTTGTTTTGTACCGTGGAATTCCTGCCATGCCTATATGTATTTAGACCACAGGCAAACCAATAAAGTTGTCATAGAAACAAAGCATTTCATGAATAAATCAATCCATAACAAACTTGTAAACTTCAAACAACCCACTGTGCTTTAACAACACATCCGTTACATACACAAAATAATCATGTTTGTAATGAGCAATGCACAATATTATTCTTTCCCATACATTTGGTGCTGTTTGCCATCTTATAAATATTCCTTAATGTATTTTTATGCAGCCTGTAGATTCCTACTGAGCTGGAATGAAATAAGTAACTCCAGCTGGTATGATAATACTAGAAAAGCAAACTTTAAAAAATGTATCTTATGGTGAACCCCAGTTCACACAGTATGTTTGGAATGCCTATTCAGATCAGAGGGGATTGAAACTGTGGCTAATAAAGTTTCCTCATGTTGATCAGCTCCAATACTCCTTTTTCATTTTTCAGTTTGCTTGTTTGGCTTTTACTATCCTGCTCTGCATATAGCGGGCATCTTCAGGGAATGTGGTTGACTGACAGCAGGGTGTGGTTAGCTATTTGAAAAGTGGCACTGAGTATTTTAAAAAGGATGAATGGTCTGTGCCGGAAACTATCGTGACCTGATTGGAGAAAGAAAATGCTTTGAGGAAAAAAAGAATATTATTGTATAAAACTTAAATTCCTTTGTAGATGGTAAAAAGACAAGGAAAAGGCAGAACTAGAGAAGGAAGTCAGTGTAGTACAAGTCCTCTGGGGCTTGCTTTGGCTTCCAGAACATGAGAACTTTTCTTATTTTCATTTGGAGTGAAATTCTCTCTGTGACTACATTTAGGTGTTGTCCTGCCTAACAGACATGCTGGACTAGATGACCTTATTGCGGTATCTTCCTCTATTCTCATGAGTTCTGTTAACACCTTTGGCTACACCTTCATTGTGACATCTCAGCCTAATTAGACATCTCACAAATGCCTGTCATCAGATGATCAAGGGGCCCTCTCTCCGTATATTAAGGTATAGATTTGAATTTTGTTTTCCAATAACTGCCTTAGTAATATTCAACCTTACTATGTTGGATCTCATGACATCCGGGAAGATTCCAGAGCTTTTCAGCCACTGTCAAGTATTAAAATGTAGTCCAGTCTAGTTTTTAACCTTAATTCCATATTTAATTCAAGCTCTCTTCTTCATTGTTTTTAAGTGGGGAGAGTGGCTTTGACCAGCCCTCTCATTTCACCTTTTCCTATTCCAGGGGTTTATGTAGATCCCTGGGACACCTCTTTTCCTAAGCACTACCAGGTCTGGGCAGGGAGGGTGGACACAGGAGGATGAGATTCTTTGTTTAAGCTACTGGGCAGACTCATTCTGTTCTCTGTGCTTCTGTTGGCCTTCACCAACTGATGGTCTTTCCCACGTGGTGTGCATGCTTTCCTTGGATCAATGTCAGGCTTCCCTAAAGCCCATAAACTACTGATAGCACCCTCATAAATAGGATGCCACCTCTCTTTTACCCTTGTTAGGGATTGTGCTGGGTGGAATAGTGTTCCCCCAAAATTCATATTCGCTGGAAGCTGTGAATGTGATCTTATTTGAAAATAGAGTCTTTGCAGATGTAATAAAGTTAAGATAAAGTCACACTGGATTAGGATGGGCTTTAATGCAATGACGAGTGTCTTAAAAAGAAGAGGGAAATTTAGACATAAAGATATAGGGGAGGAGAAAGTCAGGTGAAGTCAGAGGCAGAGAATGGAGTGACCCATCTACCAGCCCAGGAACACCTTAAGATTTATGACAACTACGAAAAATCAGGAAAAGGCAAGGCAGGATTCTTCTCTAGAGCCAAACGGAATATGGCCCTGTCAACACATTGATATGGGGCTTCTAGCCTCTAAAATTGTGAGAAAATAAACTTGTTTTAAGCCACCTGGTTTGAGGTCCTTTATTATGACAGCCCTGGGAAGCTAATCAATAGGTCCACATCTCAAATTTCATTTTTTGGTGGAAAAAAAAAATAACCGTTCAACATCCTTACAAACCTCCAAACCAGTGTGCTCCAAACTGAAATCATTTTCTTTCCCTAAATCTGCTCTTCCATGTGAACCTCTAGATCAAGCCTGGCACCCCTCTTCTCTGTGACTGTAGCCTCCCTCTTGAGAGTTGTCTTCCCTTTCCCTCACATCCTCTCCCTCCCCACATCCTTAAGGCCTCATTTCTTTCAGGGGAAAGTCTAGATTCTCGAGGTTTATTATGCCTCCATCCTTTGCCCTTGAGGTGTCTCACTAGCCTCACCTGCAACCATAGGTACACACTGTGCTTTGCTTCCTATGTCAAACTGTCCCTCACCCACCCCAGCTAAGGTAATTATCTTTCCTTGTTCCCTCTCTGGGCCCCCGTAGCACTTTTGTGTCAGTTAGTCACTGACGTCTTCTGCTCTGACACACTAAACTTTGCAGTCATCTGGGCAGGCACTTTGCCTTCTTCATCTCTGTTTCCCCCAGTGCTGAGCAGAAAGTCTGATTAGTGAGAGCAAGGAGAAAGGCATGGTATGAGTGGAAGTGGAGCAAAGGGGATAACACCTAAGAGAAAGGGGTAAAACTCCAGAAGGATACAACAACTGTATAAAGGGGTATTTTGACTCTCCTGGAATTTCAACTTCCCATAAAGGGTAAAGGAGCTCATAGTGTTTATGTAATAAATACAGGACAAATGACAGGACAAATGATAACGTTCTGAGATGGCTTACAATGTGCCAGACGTATGCTGAGTACTTAACTTGCATCTGTCACCTCATCTACACAGCAGCCTCTGACAAATTCCTTCAATCAATGAAGCAAATAGGGCTCTGAGACATTAAGTCAATTGCCCTAGGTCATACACTCAGTAAATGGTGGGAATAGGATTCCAATCCAGTTGTGTCTGAATCTGATCATGGTTTTAACAACTAAGATTTATCCTGTCATGTTGCATAGGTTCTGAGCATTATGAGTATTCTCCTACAGCTGAGGAAGTGCAGCTGCTGAATGCAGTTTTTCCTTGATTGGGACAACATCAATCTAAAGTCAGTAAGGAGTATCTTCATTAAAGAATATTCTGCCCAAGTTTCATACCTTAGTGATTTATTTAATCTTGGTATCATAGAGAAGTGTATTAAACAACTTTAGGATATTTAGTGAGAAAATTTTTCTTAAACATTTATATGTATTTCCTTAAGTGTAAAATAGAGTTATTATTGAGGGCTGCTATAAGAACTATATGAAATAATGGAAAATGTTCATTTCTCTCTTTCTTTTTTCATCTTTTTCCTGAACTATCACTTGCATATAATACCTTATAATTTTTAAAAGTGTCGTCTTATGTACTTAATCATATAAAATATGCATTATGAAATACATTATATGTAACACATATTAGTAGTAGTAGTAGTAGTAGTAATTCATTTGACTAGCATATCTGGAGGGTTGAAAAGATACAGCTTCTGAGGGGACCTCACCATTAGGCTGGGCCAGATGTTCCAGAATAGTCAGTACTGATTTACCAGTTCTGAGTGTACTCTGTGCTCTGGGCATCCCTGACCACCCAGTGATCACTCAGCAGCAAGCTGAGCACATTAGGGCCAAGCTTAATCCTCAGGGAAGCCTCATGGGCTGAGTATAGTACAAAAAGACTTGTTCTGGCTTACAACTGTTTTGGATTTAGCTTTCAAAGAGTTTAACTTAGACTTTAAACTCTTAAAAATCACTATGTCAAAAGCAAAATCTATATGGGATTCTTAACCTAAGTACATACATGCATTTCCTTTTCTCAGCAGAATATGCATAGGATTCAAAAGATGTTCAAAGTGGTTCACGGGCCAATGATGGTTAGGATTCTTTTTATTTTTTACCTTGGGACTATTCTGAGGGTCCCTGTAAATTCTGGGGTCCCAAAACATCTGGCCAAATAAAATTCCCTCTGCCCCAGAAGCTATATAAGCTCAGTTAACCACCCCCAAAACCTTTTAAAACATGTTTAGGCTTTGTGTAATTGCCTGTATCTATTTTTACTACTCTAGATTCATTGTTAGGATGATAATTGTGGCTTTTGACTCCTGAATGATACTGCATTCAAGTAATGCAAAGTAGGCCTTTAAAAATGTGAAAATTTAGGTTTCTTTGAGGGGCTCTTCCCTGAGGCCCTTCCTTCTTAAAATTTCCATACAGCCATTTTTCCCACTTGAATTTACATACATACTAAGTTAGAAACAAAATGTATCTATTGAAGAAAGGGGGTAAATCTTCAATCATTATTATCTGCCTGTTTTGGAGCAGGGAGAAACACATCTAAGATACACCTAAGCCACAATCTCAGTTCAATTTTTGTAACCAGAGAGACCCAGGTTCATTTTTGTGCCCCCTCCATACTAGCCATTTGAACTGGGAGATAACGATAGTGGAGATAATGGTATATAATTCTCAGGAGAACAGTAGCAATTAAATGACTATTTGGTAATATTTAATGAGTGATTTTTTTTATTTCATTCATTGTATGAAGAGCTTAAAATAAAATATGTCAAGTTAATCCTTTAAATAGCCCCAGTTTAAAGTGAGGGAATTAAGGCTGAGATAGTTAAAATAATAACCCGAGGACTCATTTATTGTCTTGCACACAACACATGCTTTTTATTTTAATTAAATTAAATTTAATTTTTTTTAGAGGCAAGATCTTGCTCTCTTGCCCAGGCTAGAGGGCAGTGGCATGATCATAGCTCACTGCAGCCTTGTCCTCCTGGGCTCAAGCCATACCCCCACCTCAGCCTCCTGAGTAGCTAAAACTATAGGTGTGTGTGCCACCATGTCCAGCTACAGATTTAATTTTCTAAAGAACCAAATTAGCGAAGGCTGATTTCAGATTCTAGCCAATTAAGAAAAAATGACCAAACTATGTAATTAAGAGACAAAGGACATAAAATATTTTAGTATGATCTCTGTTTTGTATTTTTTAAAAAGCCCTCCACCTATCTATTGAGATCTTTTTTTCAACATTTATTTAGATACGGGGTACACATGCAGGTTTGTTACATGGATATAATGCACTCAGATACTGAGCATAGTACACAATAGGTAGTTTTCTGACCCACCCCGCCGACCCGCTTTGGTAGTCTGCAGTGTCTATTGTTCCCATGTTTGTGTCTGTGGGTGCTCAATATTTAGCTTTCATTTAAAAGTGAGAACATGTACATAGAATGTTCTTAACAAAAATGTTAGCCTTTCATCTTCTTCTCCATTTCCAGGAGAAATAGAAGCCCTAAGGTACATGGTTAGATTTTCTTTCTGTTTCTCCTGGCTCCACCCAACCAGCAGCAAGACTGCTCCTTGGGGCCCCACCCACTGCTTCCTCTCTTTCCAGCTCTCTATCAGAAACGCGGATAACTTACTGAAAGGCAAATACAGACATTATCTGGTAATTAGGCTCATTAATTTTATAGGAAATTCTTTAATTTTCTTTGGAGCCATGTTCTTGAAATGCATTATCTCCCTTTTATGACTTCACTTGCCTCAATGTCAGTAGAGATTAAAGGTAACATGCCCTGCTGGGAACAAACACAATTTTCCAGCAGCTGCATTTTGTTTTCCTTAATAATTAACAATTGCTGCTGACTAACCCTTGCAGCATAAAATGCCCACCTTATCACAAAAGAGTGGGCATTGGTTTGAGGAACTCACAAGGGATATCAGCAAAAGAAGTGTGATTAAAGCATTAAAGATTTAAAGGTTGACATTAGGATGAAAGGTGGAATTACAGTAAATATAATGCTGTTTAACATTAAATGAAATGTGTTGTACTTGCAACAGTTGTTCATTTAAACATTAATTATTAAGGGAACTTGACAACTCATTTTTAATTCGCAACTAAAGACAAAATTTCTTAAGTCGTAAATACAACAAAGAAGCTCAGAAAGTTGGTGCTTTTATTCCCTTTTATTATTCTATGATTTTACCTTGATAAAATCTATAAGCAAATTAGAATGCAATGTACCTAAATTGTACAAACCAGGCTGTATTATTCCATTCTCATACTGCTATAAAGGACTGCCTGAGATTGGGTAATTTATAAAGGAAAGAGGTTTAATTGACTGACAGTTCGGCATGGGTAGGGAGGCCTCAGGAAACATAATCATGGCAGAAGGTGAAGGGAAGAAGGCACCTTCTACACAAGGCAGCAGGAAGAAGTGCAGAATGAAGTGGGCAGAACCCCTAAAAAACATCAGATCTCGTGAGATCGCACTCACAATCATGAAAGCAACATGGGGAAACCATCCCTTTGATTCAGTTGCCTCCACCTGGTCTCTCCCTTGACATGTGGGGATTATGGAGATTATAGGAATTACAATTCAAGATGACACTTGGGTGGGGACACAAAGCCTAACCATATCATAAGCATAGTTGTTGGCGAGCTGATATTATGTCACTGGACAGAGAGATTAAGAAGTAAGTCAGGTTATACTGCAAATTGTTTCACATATTCCTCATTATTTTGGTTTGATGATTTTCTTGGAGATACACAATTTAAATAGCATTTGAAGCAAACTTTGTATTTTAAGTCAATTTTCTTCTAAGAGGAGGGCAAGTGTGTTTATTCTTTATCTTAAAAAAATAATAAACAGCAGATGATAATGTGATCAAATATGCATTGCTTGGATTTATATGTGAAATTGATAAATATTCAAATTGGATTTAAAATCTATTGTCAATTACAAAGTACATGCTCTTTGTTGAGTAAAACTTTGGAGGAAATTTTTGATGACCAAGTGATATTGTATAAATGTACTTGAATAAAGAAAGAAAAAAATGATACAGTGAAGAAATTTATGGTGGGGGAATTCAAAGGGCAATTTTGGTTAATTCTTTCTAGTAAAATATAATAAAAGTCAATAGTGCTACTGTGTGATTATGATTTGCTTTCACTTTAAAGAACATCTATGGATTGGTATCAGGGTTATCAATTAGCAGAGTTTAGATTCCATAACCAGAAATTGTTGAATATAGAGGAACATCATTGAAAATCTTTGAATTTATCTTTTTAAAAATCAATTGTGTAATGAAAAAAAAAAGCCACAGTAAATTACTGATAACATGTAGTTTCCTTAGTTCATATTTCTCTACTTTTCTCTTGGATGAGTTTCTTTTCTTTCTTATACTTCAGTTGTCTCCATCTGTATTAAAAAGGAAATACCATTACTGATGCATGGTAGGTCATTCTACTCAACATATCATTACAGAGTCAACCAGTTTAGGCCAAGTTATGCTGCAGTAACAAAAGACCTAAAAGTGTAGGGGTTTGCATAAATGAAAGTGCATTTCTGACTTATGTCACATATGTATTGAATGTTTTCCCTGGTTCTTCATTCCGAGACTAGGACCTAGGACTAGAGTATCATCCCCAATCTGGGATATTGTTAGTATCATGGAAGAGGGAAAAAGAAAGAGGACAGAAGCATTCAATGATTCTTAAAATTTTTCTTAGAAGTAGTATATGTCATTTTGCTCACATTCCAATGGTCAAAGCAAGTTACACGGTCAATTCAATTCTGATGTTAGTGGGATGGGGAAGAATAAAAAAGGGAATCAGTTTTGGAAAGGATAATAAAATTTACTTTCTCTCTACATAAACATATCTGAAAGTTTTTATATAATTATGTCATTTGAGATATATGGACACAAGTTTTTTGAGGGCATTTAGATTGGCAACTAGCACCCATCCTCTCTCTGATAATCTTATAGGGAGAATTATCATGTTGATTTTATAGTAGAAAAATATTCAATAAAATGATTTTTTAAATTTAAAAAAATCAAGTGTCAATCAGTGTGCTGGACTTGCTGAGGAAAGAGCAATCTGTCAAATGACCCTGCCATAAGGAATATGAATCAGAAAAATTGGATAGGCCTTATTAGTTGTAGCATATGTCTATACTGCCATCCAGAAATATGCATCTAGAATTAAACATGCTTTATGGATATTAGGGAAGCTAGCATTTACCAGTTTGAGAATAAGATGAAACAGCTACTGCAAAACATAAGGTCATTACCCTAAATGGATAAAGGGGTAACTGCCCCTGAAATGAGTTATAAAACCTTAATTTTACAAAATAGGAAAATAAAGCAGATTTATGATGATAGAGAATAATCTTTTTAGAACATCTCTTAAATAATATTGAAGAATGTGCAAAATGCTTTAACAGAAATCATCCATTTAAGTATGCAGGTTATAAACTACTAGCCTCATTCTCTGTGCAGGGGAGCTCAGAGCTCAGTTTTGGTGAGGTAAGTAACTTGCTTAAGGACATGGCAGACCTGGGATTTAAATGCAGATCTCCCACTCTGATTTCAGTGTTCTCTCCACAGGCATAAGCTGCCTCCCAATACAGAAAATTAAATCCTACTAAATGGGGAAAAATGGCAAATATGTTTTAATGGAAAAGAAGATAGACTTGAGTTGGGTCCTGGTTGTGTTACTACTAAAGTGATGTCATATATTTAGACAAGTCACTTCAGCGTTATATGCCTCAGCTTCTTCACCTGCACCATCAGGGCATTAGATTATGTATTTTCTCAAGGTCTTGTCTCAACAGCAGTACTTGATAAATTAAACAACGTGCAATGAAACTTTTCACTCACACTGACCCTCAGCACCCAGACATGTACCAAATCAGTAAGAGAATATGCTTTCCTTAGCACACTAGCTAAAGTCACCCTGACTTTGGGATAACTATTTTTAGCTCCAGAAACTCAAGCTAGTTAAGCAGAAAAAAATAATTTGTTGGCTCCTGTGACTGGGAAGTCCAAGTTGACACATTCTTCAGACATGACCAAAAGCAGGGATTCAGAAAATCTAGCCCCACCACCCCCATCTGCTTTTCTTACTATCTATCCTTCCCTCTCATTTCTATCTGTCTCAAAACAGCTTTATTCACTCTCATAGTAAGCAAGCTGGCTTGCTTTATTTGTTGATTTGTGGAGAATGTGACTGACCACTGGCAACTCCAGGGGTGCATCCTTCGAAAATACAGAAGCTAGAGGACCTCTTCTCCAAATACAAATCCTAAGAGCTTTGGGAAGAACTCTGATTGGCCAGGCTTGGAGCACATGCCCTCCCCTCCGCTAGACCTATCGCTGGCAAGGGGAATGTACATTGTGATTTACCAGACCTGTGTCACTCGTCCAGCCCCTTGGACGCATGTTTGGCAGGCCCACTGGAACCACGCAGGCATGACGAAAGGCAGTTGCCCACAGAAAGTTAGCGCTGTTAACAGAAGAATGGAGAAGGGGCTATGATTAGAAAAGCACAATAAATATGCACTGCACACAGTAAACATACATCTGAGCTGTCTCACTCACAATTGGAATCCCAAATCAATGGATGAAAACTTGATGATGAAGCACACAATTATAAGTGCTAAGCTATGAGTAGAAACATGATTATACTTTAGACCCATAGTCACATTATCCAACCCCTCCAGCATATTAAAGGACATATTAAGAGGATACATTCTCGACAGCATTCTTAATTTTAGGAATTACCACATACACCCATACCTCCTTTAGGAACTGATAAGAAACATTTCATATATAGTCATAACCTTAAGAATGTTTCTCAAAGCTTGTTTTGTGGACTTCCAGTATTATGAGGCGTTGTGAGAAAGAGTTCTGTGGTTAAATTCTGTTGGGAAATGTTCCATATTGTCTTCACCCCAGAGAGTCATGATGTATCTTCACATATTTAAAGTCGTGTAAAGAATCTTTGTTTAAGTCAGTATTTCTCAAACACTTTTGATCAGAGAACACCCCAACCACACACACACATGTGATATCTAATGATATCCTGTGGAAGTTCTTTGGATTGAATTTTGGAAAACAGCGACCTAAATCTCTATTCTACATATATTTGTTTTATATCCCCTTTTAGGACAGAAAATTCTCTTACTATTTCGCAGCTGTTTAGAGTTAATACTTTTTAAGTTTCAAGAGATGCAAACCAGTTTTAAGTTACTTCTACATGACAAATATGTCAGAACTTACCAAATCCCTAAAATTTTTGATATCATAAATACAACGCTTGGAATTTAGAGGCAAACATCACTCCAACATATATTCATTAGTTTTTTTAAAAAATCAATCATTGCAAACTGATTGCAAATAAATTATTTATGTGCAAGGAAATGTATTTTGGGGATCTAGAAGTAGATAAGAGATATTTCTCATGAAATAATCAACTGGATGGTCTGACTTTAGCATGTTTGAACATCTCTCTAAGCTTTACTTTCCTGCCTTGTAAAACTGAGATCGTTTACCTTCCAGAGCTGTTTTGAAAAATTACATGATAAAATGTGAAAAATGAACTTAGTAATTATTAAATATGTTTGCATTAACAACCTTTCTTAGCATTTATTTTTCAGCCTAAATTTTCAAACCTTAAAGATGTATCTACTGAATGCTAAGGTGCTAGAGGAGGACAGTGTAATTAATTTAAAAAAAGAGAATCAACAATAGTCATGAGTAAAAAAGTGCTTACACAAATCTTAGAAAAGGAAATAACCATTTACATAAAGATAAACAATAGAAGGCAGCAAGTGTCAACCAAATGAGGTTCCCAAACATTAAATACTATAGGAGCTCAGGAGTGGGAGAAGTCACTGCAGGGGTAGTGAGTTCAAACAAGGCTTTATGGAGTCTTTGCAGCCTTGAATGAAGCAAAGGGGAGGAAGAAGAACAGATTAGAAGAGAAAAATAGCATAAGCAAAGGGCACGGAGATGAGCAAATTGGGTATTTTTAAGTGACGGTGGATAGATTAAAATAATTATAGTGAAAGAATTTGAACAGCACAATGTAGGGTTTAAAAGAAGACATGTTGATCAAGTCCAGAAAGTACAATGCTTTGACTGCCAGGCTGAAGTGTGTGTGCTTTATCTCATTAAGTAAACAGATGATATTAGATATTCTTCAGGCAGGAAAGAGGCATAAAATAGTTAATATTTCTGGTAAAATTGTATGATAATATGTACAAAGACTTAGTTTGACTTGGAGGGAAATTTTAGCATTAAAACTTTCTGGGCTGGGTGTGGCGGCTCACGTCCGTTATCACAGCACTTTGGGAGGCCGAGGCGGGCGGATCACCTGAGGTCTGGAGTTCAAGACCAGCCTGACCAACATGCTGAAACCCCATTTCTACTAAAAATAAAAAAATTAGCTGGGCATGGTGGCAGGCGCCTGTATTCCCACCTACTCGGGAGGCTGAGGCAGGAGAATCGCTTGAACCCGGGGTATAGAGGTTGCAGTGAGCCGACATCATGCCGTTGCACTCCAGACTGAGTGACAAGAGTGGCACTCCAGACTGGATGACAAGAGTGAAACTCCATCTCTAAAATAATAATAATAATAATCATTAAATTAAATTTTAAAAAATTTTTGCTAATACGCTTCTAAAAGCATTCTGGAGAATGCATACTTACCAGGAAACCTGATTGTCCCTAGGCATTCAGCATTGTCACATTGAGCACTGCCCAAAAGGTGCTTGCCTGCATTGATCTTGTCAAAGAGTAACTCTCTTCACCTGACAGAAACACTCACTGGTTTCCCTTTCTGCCTCCTGTGACCACAGCTCAGGATCTTGCATGAGTGCTCTTCCTTCCCCAGATAGCATCAAGTCCACTTTCTTCAATACAGGAAGCATTCCTTTTGGCACTGGTCAGAGAAAATTCTTCATTCTACTCAATGAAACAATCTACCCTTTAAGACATTGCTCATTTTGATGCACAAACCACTCAATGCTACCCCAGGACCTAATTCCTAATGTTGGAGGACAGGGTCATATCCTCCCTTCACCCCACGTTACCCCTCCTGCTAAACAGGATTTTCAGTGCATTGCCGAGACTTGCGAGTGGTGTAATGACTCCCTGGTAGTCAGACATCATCAAAGGCTGCGAGACTTTCACTAAGCTTATGAGGTTTCAATGAGAAGAGTAATTAGATTTAAGATAAAAAGATATCTACTAGCCTTCCTTTCCAAGTTCCAGAGATGGCTAAGAGCCTTGCAAAAAACAAACAAACAAACAAACAAACAAACAAACCAAAAAAACCATTGCATTCTAGGCCAATCCCAGGAGTGTCCTGATGAAGGCTATTTTTGAACTAGTGGTGCATGAAAAGAAAAATCTGCTTTGAAAGTGGATGAGTAAACAACTCAACGCATAAAAATTTTAATTTCTGAAGAAACAATTTCCACACATTTCACCTTTTCTCATCTATTCTCATCCCAGTCACATGGTTAAGAAAATCTGAATCTGAATACAGATCATCTGAAAACTCTAAATATCATTCTCGGAAAATATATTAATTGGAAAGTATTTTCTAAATTTAAGAAAATTAGAAAAAGTTTATACAATGTATTGCTTTTGTGCTTCTGTGTGTGTGTGTGTGTGTGTGTGTGTGTGTGTTTCTTACCCACTACAAGCTTTCTATTTGGAGTGACGATTACATAGTAGCACCAAGTAACTGCTCCCTGACTCTACCCTCTTTTTTGATGTAATTTGAAGAAACCAGCCTATTATATAAAGGAAAGTGAATGAACCTTTCTTCCTACTCATCTCTTCACCAGACAGGCAATGGGAAGCCCTGGACAATCTCTGTGCAATTTGATATGTTCAGAGGGAGACCATAGAACCACTCTCACATTTGAAAGTGTAAGAAAGTACAGTGTAGGGGAAAGACACAGACTTGGTAACCAGGTAAATCTAAGTTTAAATCCTTGCTCTGATTCTTATTAACTACGTGAGCTTAGGAAAATTAATTTCCTGAACCTCAGTTTTACCATGTGCGAAAATGTAACCAAAGTGTGGTCACGAGAATTAAAAAAATATGTGTATTAAATACAAGTAGCTCAGATCTTGACTCATTAAATGTCCAGCAAATGGCACATATTTCCTTTTATGTATTTTTGTGTTTTTTAAAAAATTGTAAGTATTTAGCTATCCATCTACTTATCTAACCATCCATCCATGCATCCATCCCTCTAGAGAATCAGAGAAACATATAATTAATGCTGAATTTTTATGCTAATGCATGTCTCTTAATCACAATGCTTTCTGTTTATGGATCATTGGAATAAAGCTTTTTTTTTTTGGGGGGGGGGAAGAAAACACAATATAAGCTTTTGAAGCTTGGAAATAAGCCTTAAGACCCACACTTAAACTGACTGAATTTTTGAGGCATGTTGATAAATAATAGAAAAAAATACATACATTTGTACTAGGTAAAATGTGCTTAAAATTGAAATTTTGAAACTTGCAATTCTTACTAAATTTCTTTCTTGTACTGCTGTACTAATAGTATAGTATTTTGCATAAGATCAATGCCCATGCAATATGTCCTTATTAAATTTAATTAACAACTGAGAGAAAAAATTGTGGGTTGCCAATTTAAGGGAATTAGCACTTAAGTAAATAAGAATTAACCACCCCCCCACCCCCACACACACATACACACCCAATAGTCCTCAAACAACCACAGTCAAAAGAAGATTATTAAAGTACAAAATGTACTCTGGTTATTTATTTTCACTATTGTTTGAGTTTAATTATTTATGATAATAGTGTCCTTATAAGTGTACTGTAGGCTACTTTCTACAGTAATAAAGTTTTAGTAATATGAGCAGCCAATGTACTACTCTGCTTGCAAATCTTTTCTGATAAGCTAGATGTTGTGTCTAATTTTTAAAATCGGTGCTTGTATTTGAGACTGAGGTTTGAGCATACACTAGTTAGCCATTTTCATATCTCAGTATGCTGTATTTATTTTAGGCTGCCATATTTGTGCATGTCAGTTATGTATAACTAAACTTGAATAGAAAGAACTCTGTCTCGAGGTGTACACAGACTTTTGTGATAAAAGGTCTTCCTAGTCTATAGATTCATGACTAGTGAATCATGAAGACCGCCTCTTGTTTCCTGTTACTGAGTAGCATAGTTTGTTATTTCTACATATGACTCTGTTTCCTGGGGAGGAGCAGCGGGGAGAGGACAGACTATGATTACTCTTTACTCCCAGGCTCCATTAGTTCCCTGTCATAGCTGGATAAAGTACTGGGTATCTGCAGGTGTGCATTAAATAATATTCATAATGCCTTTAGGGAAACACAACTTCATCTTGGTAATGTAATAGTTTATAATCATTAAATTACCATTAGAGAAATTTTATTGATATCACTACTACCTGTGTTGCATTGATTCGTCATGAACAAACGGTATATTAGGGTTTTATAGATTTGCTCCTTCTCTGTCATGGAGTTCTCACCTCACATACATACCCTTTCTGCATCCTATATTCCCATCCTCATCTATCTATCGATATAGATTCCAGTTCTGAGATCTTTTGGGGTTTCTGTCAAGTTTTGTATTCACCATTTTCTAGCTGTGATGGGAGGGGCTTGAAGCATTCTCTGGAAATGTGTATGCAGAAGGGATAAAGGAAAGTAGCTCAGCAGAAGGCACGTTGCTGACCTTTATCCACCACTGGGAGATAATACTATAAAGAAAAAATAAATAAATAAGCTAGGGAGTTTCAGTGTGTAATTTTATTGAGGAATTCCACGATTTACTGTTCAATATAGCAAGGCTCATCGTGTAACTTAGCTGTGGAACTCCCTGATTTACTGTGAAGCACAGTGGGGCTTATCATGTAACTATTATACGAGAGTCTTGGCAAAGACATGGTTAGGGTTTTGCAGAGACCATTAAGAATGACTGACATGCTTTTCTCAAATGAACCAAAGCAGACTCTGCCTAGCAAACACAATTGTTATTCTCGGCATCTGAAATTCGAGTATTTTAAATTTATTCGGCACAGATGTTAAGGGTAACTTATATGCCTACTTTATCTTTCATCATTTTATGTCGAAGCTTCTGCTTTATAGTAAATTGCTATATGAGGTTTACTGTTTTATGATTCTGTTATCCATTTTTCAGGATTTAAACTCTTTTAAAGAGAGACATTATAGCTGGAGAAGCAGCACATTAAAACGCATAAAGCATGGGACATTTCCATCTCATGTCAGTCTCAGATTTAAGGCCTTCAAAGACTCCCTTGCCATTAGTATAAAATCAGAGCTTCACAGCCAGGGACATAGGGCCCTGTAAGTTAAGTTCCTTCTTCTTGTGAGGGAAGACCATTATGTGGAAATGGAAATATCCTCTACACAAAGACTACAGTCCCCAAATATTAGGATCTACTGATTTTTGCTACTTGTGAGAAGCCAGAATTAAACAGCAATGATCATAAAGGTCTTAAGCAATTTATCCCAAAAAAATTTGCTCTTTTCAGACTTACCCTTTCTTGAGGATGGTGACTATGTCTTATTCTTTGAATTCTCAGCATTTAGGGTAGTCTGTGGCACCTACTGGGTCCTCAATCATTTTGAAACATGGATAAAAGTTGAACTACTTGAGATTTCTCCTTCATGTACTTATTTGTGTCTCCATATCTTCGCTCACACAGTTACACCTGCCTGTCCGTCTTGTTTCCTTCTTCATCAGATGAGTGGCTACAAATCGCGTTGTAAGTTTGGAATTAGAATAATTTGTTCCTGATCCTCTTCCTCCTGCTCCCATAGGATCCAGTGCAGATCTCTATCATTTATCAAATTAAATTCTAATCAAATTTACATACCCAATACTCCTTTTCACTCTTTTGACCAACAAAACCTAGAACCTAATTTAATTTCTGACATAAATTGGATATTTAGTATTTTTTAATTGAACGAGTGAGTGAAATTAATCAATGATGGTGAGTGGGCCTATTTGTTGTGACAGCGAATGACAGAAATGCCAAAATTCTTCTAAGGAAATCTTTGGTTTAATCAACAGATAGAAATAAATAGGTCAAAGAACAACATAATGTCGAGCAGTAAATAAAATAATGAAAAAATTTGATGATGATGTAATCATAGCATGGTGGATAAAAGCAGAGATTTGGGAGCAAGAATGGCTGGGTCCAGATCCTGATTTTTTTTTATTAGCTGTGAGACTTTAGGCAGGTTACTACACCTCTCTGTGCCTGAGTTTCTTCATCAGTAAAAGAAAGATTATAATCATACCTGCTGCGTAAGATTATTATGATATTATATTAAATAGTTATCAAGTGCTATGGAAAGTCCCTAATACATAGAAACAATTATTTAAGTATTAGCTATAATAATACTATGATTGTTGTTTACTCTTCCCAGTCTCTTTTGAAAATTTTGTTTAGTGATTATTAGTATCCTCATTTTTAATTTCCACAGTATCTTCCATATGGGTATGGCTGGCTTGAAATTCCATTAATTAGAGGTAGAATGGAAACCAGAGAGAATTTGTTATTTAGGAAGAGAAGATAGAATTTGGTAGGCTGAATAGTTAATAGAACTCTTAAACTTGAAGTTTTTAGACTGGAAATTTATAGTTATTTTATGCTGGTATCTCTACTTGGAAAACCTGCTGTCATTTAAATACCTTCTCAATCCAGATTATGGCATCCCAGCAAAATGGCTGTGATTTAGCCCTGAACTTGTGGAAATTTGACTAGTTTATGATGGATAGCTAATGTTGGGAAACCCCCTATTTCCTGTTTTAAGAATGAATTAACATTTAAGTTCATTGAAAATGATAATTTGTCAGAACTCTGAATTCTTTATGTGAAATGAAGTCTAAGAAAATATATATGTATAATTAATTGTATGCATTCTAGCACTTACAGGTTTGCTAAAACAATGCATACAATCCATTTATTTTTCTTAACTATGATTGTTCTGAGTTATCTTCAGGATCGGCCTATTGACTGTGATGCTGGTCTACTTTTCCAGATATGTAGAATGAAGTAAGACAAACATCTCTTTAACTGTCCCCCAATCTGTTAATATCTGTATGCTCCACTGCTTATCCCTGGGACGTCCTCCTTTAACAGTCACCCTTTTGGTGATCCCGTCTAGTCTCATGGATTGAAATGTCTCATATAGGCTGTAAATTCCCAAATTCACATCTGTAGTTCTTGTCTCCTAAACTTTAGATTTCTCTGCTTTTCTTTTTTTTTTTGAGACAGAGTCTCGCTCTGTCGCCAGGCTGGAATGCAGTAGTGCGATCTCGGCTCACTGCAACCTCTGCCTCTCGGGTTCAAGTGACTCTCCTGCCTCAGCCTCCCAAGTAGCTGGGACTACAGGTGCAAACCACCAAGCCCAGCTAATTTTTGTATTTTTAGTAGAGACGGGGTTTTACCATGTTAGCCAGGATGGTCTCGATTTCCTGACCTCGTGATCCACCCACCTTGGCCTCCCAAAGTGCTGAGATTACAGCGGTGAGCCACCGCAACCGGCCAACTTTAGATTTCTATATCCAATTTCTTAGCCTACATTTCCACTTTGAAGATTAATAAGCATCTCTACTCAACTTGTTCAAAATAGAACTCTTTATATCCCTCCTCAAACCTGATTGAAAGTCTTCCTCCATTTCTTAATGGCAACTGCAACTTCCCTGTTGTTTAGACCAAAAAATCTTACAGTCATTTTGACCCTTATATTTCCTTCATGCCCACATCCAGTTTCTCAGCAAATCATTCTGGCTCTACTTTAAAATGTATCCAGAATATGAGGGTGTCTCACCAACCTCTAGCTAGTAGCTCGATCTAAGTTACCAGTATTACCTACCTGAATTATTTAATGGCCTCCTAACTATTCTATGGGCTTCTACTCTTGCATTTGTTTTAGTCTATTTTCAACTCTGTAGCTAGAGTGAGTGTGTTAAAATGTGAAAGCAGAACATGCCACTTTTCAGATCAAAGCCTTAAATAACTTTCTTACTCTAGAGTGAAATACAAAGCCTTTATATAGGGTGCAAGACTGTGTGATCTATCCTTCCTTCATTACTTTCATGAATTCATCTCCTAATGCTCTCCTTATTTACTCTAGCCACAAAAATTTCTGCTCCATGTACATGTCAGCTGAACTTCTACATCTACTTGAAATGCTCTTGAGTGGCTCTCTCCCTAAGCACATCAGGTCTATCCAAATGTCACCTTCTCAATAATCCTTCGTGACCATCCTTGAAATCTCACTTCCCACATTTCCTATCCCTTTCCTCAGTTTTATTGTGCTTTGTGGCACTCTTTAATTATATTATAGAATTTAGTATAGATTATTCTTAGTTTCTGACTTACTATTCTTAAGACATAGGTTTCATAAGGGATGAAATTTTTGTCTATTTTATTCACTGCTGCATATCCAACACCTAGAATAGTGTCTGGCCACATCATAAGCACACAATCAATAAACCATTGGTTTAATCAACCAAGAGAAATAAATCAGCCAAACAGTAGCATAACATCAGATATTTCATTGCACATTTATCATATTATATTGATGTTAACATTTAAATAGTGTTGTAAATAGCCAACTATCCATCAACATTTCTGTTTTTCTGTTCATGGTATAAAATCTTCATTATAGACTTTTTACTGTACATTTGTTGCCGTAATGCTGCTACCCAATCAGGAATTATAATCTCCAATCCTCTCCCCACCCTTGTATTTGGGTATGACAAAATAATAAGTTATCAATGGATTTTGAGTGTGTCACTTCTAGGTCACAGGTTTTAAAAGGCATGCATGCCTTCTCCTTATTTCCATTCCTCTTCTTCCTTCTTCCTATGTGAGACCACTGTGTAGAGTGAGAAATACACTTTTACTACATTGTTAGGATGTTTTCAGTTGCAGTTCATTATTATTTATGTAGGTAGGGATGTCTCTGTATAGTGGGAGGAGGTTTCAGTTTGAAGGTTATGGGCCATTTATCTTCTTGCAGTGGTAATGGAGAAAAATAAGCAGAGAGAAATTTGGGGACCAATAATGAGATAATGTGAGCTATGGAATATGACTGCCAAAAGCAGCACCTCTTTCTTGGTTATGAATTTTTACTTATCTCATGTCTGTCTTGAAGAAGTGTGAAGAAAGAAGAGAGATAACAGGTGTATGATCTGAAAAGGGGTGTCTGTATGTTAGGTAACCATTGCTGAAAGATAAAACCAAGAAAACCAATTAGATCTCTAAGCTTTAGAGAAAAAAGCTCTCGTCCAAAGATTTAATATTTCTAACTTTAGCCCCTAGTGCCTTCCTTTTCTTATTGATCTCTCATAGTCTCACACTCAGTTTCTTTAACAGTCACCCTAGCAACCCTCTGTCCCAGCAGATCTAAGAATTCTCTTTATGTTTTACACATAACTTAGTTGGGGAAAACAAGGCAGCTGGGATTCCTAACATGAAGAAATTTTCTTTCATAAGTGCTAGTTCCACTCTTTGGAACAAAGATATTGGACTCAAGATGGAGGTCAATAAAAATTGTAACCTGCTTGTAAAATCACCACTGCTCTTCGGGGTTTCCAAACATCTTACTGTAGTATCAGGCATTAGGAAGTGCACTGACAGCAGTGTTTCTGCTGTCTTCATTTCATTTTGTTCATTGTATATGCCATAATCTTTGCCAAGATTATTATTGATTTTGAATTGCATGAAATAAGAAGGGAAAAGTAAGAGTTGGGGTTTGGGGAGTGTGGGGAAAGGGTTTCAACTAAGTCTGTAAGTCAATTGTAGTAATTTTAAAGTAATATCCAAGAGAATTCAAGGAGAAATTGATTAAGCAGTTGAAATACTCTGGGTAATATTGTGTAGTATAATAATAAAAAATAAAATAAAATGAAATATTGTTCCATAGAATTTAATTTATGAGATGAAAACTTAAAATCCAAGTCAAATGCCTGAAAATATAAAAGCGTAACCAAGACTAGAAAAAAAGAGTAAGTACTGCAATTTCTCCACAATTAGAAAACCAAGATGATCTATTATTTTTTATTGTCTGGAATTGATAACATGGAGATTATGCAGCCCTAGCCAACTGCAGAAAATGGATAAGTAGTCCTTTTTGTTTATAAATGAGTTGTTTAGTAATTGTGGAAACATAATTTGATATCTAAAGTTAATATGGAAGTCTTTGAATGCTACATTCATTCTTTGTTTCATGTCTCTACTATATGCCAGTAGGATCTGAATTAGGAAAATGAGGACCTGAATATTTTACCCCTTTGATTGTCTTGTTATCTCCCTCGTTTCATTTGTAAAATATATCCCAATTTTGGGGGGAGGGGGTTTTTGTAACTGTGAAGTATGGCATACATAGATGTAAAATAATTAGTAAAAAAAAATTGGAGAAATGAAAAATAGAAAAATAGAGAGTTTGAGAGGCAAAGTTTCATTGGCAATTTGATTTTGCATAAATCTGGACTCAAGTCTAGTTTATCAGCTAATTGATCTTGGTAAGTTACTTGCCATCTGTAAGCCATAATTTGCCATAATGAACTGGATCATAATATGTTATAAATATAAGATTATATATATTAAGTATTTATTAGAGAGCTTTGTGACCAATTTAAATTATTGCTATTTCCATTATTAATATGATCAAAAGTAAAATGGAAAGAGAAAAATATTTTGCACCTCTTTGTATATAGATGCATGTTTTCAAGTTTTAAAAGACCAGAATCAGATTGGGCATGGTAACTCACACCTATAATCCCAGCCTTTGGAAGGCTGAGGCAGGAGGATTGCTTGAGCCCAGGAGTTTGAGACCTGCCTAGGCAACAGAGTGAGACCTTTCTCTACAAAAATGACAAAAATTTGCTGGGCATGATTGCACATGCCTGTTCTTCCAGCTACTTGTGACTGAGGTGGGAGGATCGCTTGAGCCCAGGAGTTCAAGACCAGAAGCAGATGCATTTCCTCGTACCCTTTTCTCTCCGTTGTTTTGCACATTTATCACTCTCCCCCCATTTCCTGTCAAACTCTTAAACATTATGATAAACAACTCTAAGGGTCATCACAGTTCATTTCTGCTTTTTGAATTACACACACATTGATTGAGTTCCCGAAATTATATTTCATCGTTTTAATATGCACCTTCTTCTCTATTCTCAAGTCCTTAACAAATTTCCAGACCATTACATCTCTTTGATACTAATCTTGATTTAGCTCAGTTTAAAACACCAGAGTTGGAATTGCCTTAGGTCCCCTGCATATATATTATACCTGTATTCAAAATTATTCAGAGGTTCATCATGTGAAGTCAAAATTCCTCATGAGAACACTAACGCTCTCAAGATGTTATATTTAGTTTTCATGTTTTATTTTTATTCTTCCAAGGTCATCTTGGCTAATTAGTTTATTTAGCCTGTTTCCATGGGTGTGGAATCTTAGATTGTTATTCTTCTTTCTTCCCTTAACTACTTCATTTTCTTCTACCCCTTTACATCAATCTTCTGTAATAACCACGCTCATTGTGCCGCCTCTCCAGACTAGACAGAATCTCTTTTTAATGATGAATCTTTGTAACACTCCTCTCATGAAATCATGCTCAAATTCTTTTTTTTAGAAGAATTTCAATCAAAGTTTGCCATCTGGTCAATCTTATATTGTACAGAGCTGACTAATGTAGTGTAACAAATACAGTAGTGCTTACTAAATATTCCATGTGCTCCCCTACTTTTCCCAGCATCCTTTGTAATTAGGTTGAAGTTGGATGATGAATTCTGGCTGGAAGTGGAAGTGGACATGGAAGTAGGTTTGAGGTGCTTAGAAGCAGGTCCTAGAAGCCATGTGTTGGAATGGCAGCATCAGACAGTTGTAATAACGTCTGTCTGGGTCCCCTAGTGCCCCCTGACCATCCACCCCCAACCAGAGCTGTACATATAGCTTACTGTGTAAAATGTCTGAGACCTCAAAGTGAATATATTTCTCCAGCCTATCCCAGCCTATCTTGACTAACATTTTCAGTTAATTCGACCCAACAGTAATTAATAGGACAAAAGTCAGCAATATAGGCGGCAGTGTGCAACAGCTGACTGTAGACTTGCATTCCTCAAATAGTAAAATGGTTTCTAGAAATGGTGCCTTTTATATCAATGGGGTCAGAGAAAATGTTAATAAAAGTGACGGTAATCATACACAGATATTATGTTGCCATGCACAGCATGGCAATAATGAAATGGTGCTATTGATTGCTTTTGGTATTTGCAATTTTAAGGTAAATAAATATGCATTGGCTAATGTCTGTCTCATCTACTTATTAATACAATAACAAATTGTGTGTAAGTTTTATTTTTTCATACCGTAGTTTGGGGTTTTTCACATTGAACCTAAGTTCTGAATAAAAATGTGTGATTTGCAGATGCCACTGTACCATTTTCATCTTTTAGTGTGCTGCCTACTTTTCACTTTAGAAAAAAAAAAAAATGAAATCAGCTCTCTTTTCTTTGATTCTTCAGGCTTAATTGGAATGGAGCGCTCATGCTCAAATTAAGGGGCTTTCACTTAACTATTCTGCTTCATTTAAGAAAAAAAAAGGCCTTGTTAGCTAAGCTAAGACATGGTATTTGTGAATCCATAACTAGCAAAGCATCCATCACACAGCTGCAAAACACAATAGGTATTTTGGTATAGTTATATCTGTCTTAGGGATCTGCAGTGTGTGAAAGGAAGAGGCAAAAATAGGACCCGCTAAATAAAAACCAGCCTTTGGCTGACTACACCTTTCCTTTGTTTCTTACCTTTCACACCCACTAATAAGCTCCCAGAAATTTGGTCAATGAGAAAAACCCTACCAGATATCCAAAAGTACAATCATATTAAGTGGTTCTGTCCACCAGGTTCACAAAATATACCTGGTTAACATTGAAATATTTATTTACCATAGGAAAGAATATATCTGAAACTTAGAACAATTGTATACTTTTGACCAAGTGTCTAAGTGTACATCAGGACAACTTTGTATTGTTTTCTATCCCAGTAACACATATTTTGGAAAATGCTTAAAGGAAATGCTCTGGTTATAATTTTTAAAGGTAGACGTTTATTGCAAACATAAAGGGGGGAAATAACCTGTTGCAAACCTAGTCAAGCAGTGTGCTGGATTATCTCTCTCTAAGTAAACTCTGTTCTCAAGCAGATGTGTTTATGGTTATTTTATAATGGAAAGAGTCTGGACTTGTAAATTGGTACACCAGCTTCTATCCTCTTAGAAAGTCACCCTATCCTGGTATATAAGTGCCATTCTTGACACCTTGTTCTCCCTCATGCCTCATATGTAATCCAGTCTATCCCCTACACAATTTAAAAATTTATACGCATAATCCCAGCGCTTTGGGAGGCCAAGGCAGGCAGATCATTTGAGGTCAGGGGTTCAAGACCAGCCTGGCCAACATGGTGAAATCCTGTCTCTACTAAAAATATAAAAATTAGCCATGCATGGTGGCATGGGCCTGTAATCCCAGCACTTTGAGAGGCAGAGGTGGGTAGATCACCTGAAGTCAGGAGTTTGAGACCAGTCTGGCCTACATAGTAAAATCCTGTCTCCACTAAAAATACGAAAATTAACTGGGCAGTAGTGGTGCGTGCCTTTAATCCCAGCTACTTGGGAGGCTGAGGTAGGAGAATTGCTTGAGCCTGGGCGGTGGAGGTTGCATTGAGTTGAGATCAGACCACTGCACTGCAGTCTGGATGACAGAGTGAGACTCTGTCCCAATAATAATAATAATAATAAATAAAATTTATACACATCTTTCCAGTATATGCATCAGTTCATCTCACCTGGATGCTGGCAACAGTGCCTTGACTGATAAAAAGCATTCTGACTTGCCTCTGATCCAGTCTCCAAATTGCAATCAAAGGAAATATCATTGCACCACAACACACTTAAAACCTCACAATGGCTTTTGATTCCTTTTAAAATAAAGTAAAAATGCCTTTAATGAGCCTAAAACACAGTCTAACCTCTATACATATCTAGCATTACCTCTACTCAAGTCTTGCTCTCACTCTTCACTCCAGCCATATTGGTCATTTTATATTATCTTTTGTCCTCGCCATACTTCTTTATATCACAGAGCCTTTGTACATGCTGTTACCTCTGTCTGGAGTTCTAGCTTCTCTTGCCACTCCTACACCCCTAAACAACCACAATGTTCACATACCTAATTTAGTTAATTCTCACTCATGCTTGAGAACCCAGTTTAGTCATTTCTTTCTTATTGTACATATCGCAAGCTATCTTTCTTGTACGCCAGTAATTACAGTTGCAAGTTTACACTTCATATAAATAATTGATCAATGAGTATCTCTAATCTCTGTGTTACATGAGGGTAGATCCTCCCTACTTTTTCATTTAATAATTACACATAGTAGGTATTCAATAAATGCATGTTAAATGAATTAATGTGTTAATCTTTAGAAATAAGGCTCAGCTTGCTTATCTGCAAATCTCTCAAGTCTGTTATAGAAATAAATGAAATATTGTTCATAAAGTGCTTAACTACTATTCCTCTTAATAGACTATAGTTATGATAAAACAAAATAAGGTGACCACCTATAATTTCCTCCCTTTTTAAATAGCAGCAGAGAGTCGCTCTATAGAGACAATGATTGTGTTCTCTTTTTTTTGTTGTTGTTGACGTTTTAGTGAGCTAATAGGTAACTCCCTTCTATCCGACAGAATTCTGAGGTAGACAGAGAGAAAAGGCAGGTGGAAATAAAATGATCATCGTTATTACTGATAAAACAGATACAGGAGAATGTAGCTAAAGTTCAAGGCAATGACACAGCTCCTAATGGCCAGCCTCAGAATGAAGCTGACATACCCACTAGACAACTGCAGGCCTCCCTGCATCTGCAGGGACAGGGCCTCATCAGCAAGCTTACTGCATGGCACCAAGACAACCAGAGAACATGCTTTCTGCAAACAGCCAGATCACAACATGGGGAAGTGGCTGAGCCACATGTGCCAAGTTTCCTCATCCAACTTTACCAGTCACATAAATCATTCCTCTTTCCATGGAGGTGAGTAAATGAGAAAGTTGGGAGAAAGGCAAAAACTTCGACTCTAGTGGAAATCCTTCCACATAAAAAGAGACATCAGGAATGGGAACTAAGTATTAGATTTCTTGCCTTAGTGTATTATATTAGATACAGTGTTTTACACTTTCTTAGAGTCCTTCAGCTGTCTCTATCTTTTAAAAAGTTGTTTCACTGGAACAGAGTTGGCGCTCACCCTTCAGACTAGAATAAAAGCACTGACTCAGATGTTCATAAGACCTAGAACCCTGAGGGTTAAGCCTTGGCTATTGGAAAACAAGAATTGGGCAGGAAACGGGCGGATAATACCTCCTTCCTTTCTCCCATTTGTGAACTGCTCTTGGGTGTAGTTTTTCCTTGTCAGCTCTGTGAAGAAGTCTTGCATGATGTAGAAATAATACATGTTGAGTGACTGCTGTGGTCTTCACAGCTCCTTGACAAACGATGGCCATAGTGATGCATCAAATCACATTGCTACGGCATTTTCCTTGCTTCACTTTCCCATTTTTTTTCTTCATCCTCAACACTTTCTGTCAGTACCTTCCAAACCCAATATCAGCACTTGAATACTTGCCCCAGACTTTACTATCTGGAAGAACTGTCCTAAAGCATGTATGTTACTTGAAATGAAATTTTATACTGGAGTTATTTATTTTACAAAAACATTATGGGTGTATAACAGTAGTATATACTTATGGAGAACATGTGATGTTTTGATGCAGGTGTATAATAGGATAATTGGGGTATCCATCACCCCAAGACTGTATTATTTATTTGTATTAGGAGCATTCTGATTTCATTCTTTTAGTTATTTTAAAATATTTTTTCTACCAGAGGCTGGGAAGGAAATCTGAGAGGGAGGTGTTAAGTAGGGATGGCCAATGGGTACTGAAATACAGTTAGAGAGAATGAATAAGATCTAGTGTTCAGTAGCACAATAGGGTGATTATTACTAGAGTTCTTTTTAAAAGTCTTTGCATACATGTGAGAGATTGCCAGTAGTTTTCCCCATTATCTATTCTCCCCTTCCTCTGTGTTAATAGGACTTTAACTGAGATCATTTCCCAGGCTCCTTTTAAATTAGTTGTGGCCAATGGAATGTGAACAAAAAAAAAAAGATATTTAGAACTATAGATTCCTATACTTTAAAATAAGAGTGTGGATTCCTATACTGCCCCTTTCCTCGTCCTTTTCCCATCAGCTGGAATTTCAATATGATGCCTGTGCTGGATAAGCCCTCTCAGATAAGAAGGTAGGAGCCCTGTGTGAAAGATCATAGAACCAAAATGAAGGAACCTTGGTCCCAACTTCATGGAGTGAACTGTCAGTGAGAACTAGACTGTTAACACACAGATTGCTAAGTGAAAGAAATAAACTTTACTTAGTTTAAATCATTTTGGCCATATTAGAGCAGCCTAAGTCATAGCCAGTCCCAGATGTATACATTATAATTCTTCTAAAATTGTTTATTAGAGACAAATCATGCTGCTGCTGCTGCTTCTCCTCTTCCTCCTCCTCCTCTTCCTCCTCTCCTTCTCCTCCTTTCCCTCCTTCCTTCCTTCCTTTCCTTCCTTCTTTCTTTCTTTCTTTCTTTCTTTCTTTCTTTCTTTCTTTCTTTCTTTCTTTCTTTCTTTCTTTCTTTCTTTCTTTCTTTCTTTCTTTCTTTCTTTCTTTCTTTCTTTCTTTCTTTCTTTCTTTCTTTCTTTCTTTCTTTCTTTCTTTCTTTCTTTCTTTCTTTCTTTCTTTCTTTCTTTCTTTCTTTCTTTCTTTCTTTCTTTCTCTTTCTTTCTTTTCTTTTCTTTCTTCTTTCTTTCTTTCTTTTACTTTCTTTACTTTCTCTTTCTTCTTCCCCTCCGCCTCCCCCGCCCCCTCCCCCTCCTTCTCCTCCTTCTCCTTCTCCTTCTCCTTCTTTTTTGAGACAGAGCCTCGCTCTGTTGCCCAGGCTGGAGTGCAGTGGCGCGATCTCGGCTCACTGGAAGCTCCGCCTCCAGGGTTCACGCCATTCTCCTGCCTCAACCTTCCGAGTAGCTGGGACTACAGGCGCTTGCCACTGCGCCAGCTGATTTTGTTTTTGTATTTTTAGTAGAGACGGGGTTTCACCGTGTTAGCCAGGATGGTCTCCAACTCCTGACCTCGTGATCCGCTCGCCTCGGCCTCCGAAAGTACTGGCCACCGCGTGAGCCACCGCGCCCGGCCGGCCTCTTTCTTCTTACTTATTCCTCTTCCTCCTCCCCCTCTTCCTCCTTCTCTTCCTCCTCCTCCTCCTTCTC
>NW_016803685.1:135651-189812 GCF_001698545.2 Rhinopithecus bieti | reverse complement strand
ATAAAATAAAATAAAATAAAATAAAATAAAATAAAAATGGTTTTAAAAGCCCTATTGTCTCTTTAAGTACAGTCTCAATTTAATAATTACAAAGTGTTTAGCCTGATACATTAATCAACATTTTAATTTAATTACCCTTTCCCCAAGCTGGGACAGACTAAGGTAGGCTCCTGAACTTCTCACTGGTTCTCTCATCTCAACCCTTCTCACTAGCTGTTCTCTCCTCCAACATGGATATGGAGTGGGAGCAGGAAAATACTAGTGAGACATGACAAAGATTCCTTGCTTGACCAAACTTTAGTCAGGCTCATGATTGAAACTTCTCGTAGGTCCATCTGTGCACTTTTTTTAACAAAATCCACTTTTAGCAAGAACCCTGCTAAGTCATTTTAGCCAGAACCCTCTACCCTCCGTATCTTATTACCCTAGAGATCTAGTCAGGTTCATCCCCCTCCACTATCCTACAGGTCATATCTGATCATCCTGGCCTATCTTCTGCAAAAATCCTGTTAGGTTAGTTAGCCAGAATCCTCACTACCCCTAATGTTTCTTTTTAGTAATTTTCCATCCACTGACCCCTGCCCTGTCCTCTGGCTATAAATTCCCACTTGCCCAGTGGAATTGAGCACAGCTTTATACTGAGATCTCTGTTCCCATATTACAGTAATCCTGAATAAAATATGTTTTTTATCACTTTACTACCTTTTTTCTTTCTTTCACAGAATTACCTTCCTAAATGACTTCATTACCTCTGGACTTGGCTGATATGTCATGTTCTCTCTCTCATGGAAACTTTTGTTATTCCACTGGAGGCTACCATGGTGCCCTTCCCAACTGTGACTCTATTGAAATGGCCAGTGCTTCTCCTTTGGTGAACTGTCCCCACTCCACCTTTAGTAACTATCTCTGATAATACACATCACAGCTTCTTACTTTTGGTGTCATTGTGTCCTGGAAAGTAACTTTCTAAAATAGGAATCCTTTTAATACAACTGAGGGTAAGTTTTCAGGATTTACCCTAGTACAGATAGTAAATGTTTCTTCCTCATTGTCTTACTCTAGGAGGAGCTATTTCAAAAGAAATGTAATATGTTCAGTAGCTTTTTGTTGATAAGTGAATGAATAGAAAGGTTGTTCTGCTGTAACACAATCTTCTTGAACTTGAAATTATCTAATTTCTTTTTTAATCCATAAATCTCTTAATCTTTCTCCTGGTCCATTAGTAGGACAATCAAACATCAACCAATTATCATGTATATGTTCAGCATGGGCTATTTAGTATCATTTTCTAGATGTTTTAAAAAAACATAGAAGATGTGGGCTGGGCATGATGGCTCACACATGTAATCTCAGCACTTTGGGAGGCAGAGGCAGGTGGATCACGATGTCAAGAGATAAATCATCCCAGCCAATGGGGTGAAACCCCATCTCAACTCAAAATACAAAAATTAGCTGGGCGTGGTGGTGCACGCCTGTAGTCCCAGCTACTCCGGAGGCTGGAGCAAGAGAATCACTTGAACCCAGGAGGTGGAGGTTTCAGTGAGCCAAGGTCACACCACTGCACTCCGGCCTGGCGACAGAGTGAGACTCCATCTCAAAAAAAAAAAAAAAAAAAAAAAAAGAATAACATTGTGTACAAAAGATGTGGAACTCATTGTATACACAATAATCCTCAAAAGACACAAGGGAGCTGCTATTTTTCTTCAAGAACTCTAATTTTATCTTTTATCAGTTGACTTGCTCTCTTATTCATACTCCCAAGTGTATACTTATTTGTTAATTATATAGCATTCAGGTATGAAGACAGAATCAAAGAGTAACAGAAAGACAAAGGAGAAGAAGAAAAGGAAGAAGAAGGAGGAGGACAAAAAATAGCGGAAGAGGAATGAGTACATTAGGAAGAAATATTTATTGCCTGTGAAAACCTAGGGGCAGAATGTATGTGTGTGTCCATTCTCATGCTGCTACAAAGAACTGCCCAAGACTCGACAATTTATAAAGGAAAGAGGTTTAATTGACTCAACTCTGCAAGGCTGAGGAAGCCTCAGGAAACTTACAATCATGGCAGAAGGGGAAGTAAATACGTCCTTCTTCACATGATGGCAGGAAGGAGAAGAATGGGTGTCCAGTGAAGGGTGAAGCCCCTTATAAAACCATAAGATCTTGTGAAAACTAACTCACTATCATTAGAACAGTATGGGGGAATCTCCCCATGATTCAATTATCTCTACCTGGTGCCTCCCATGACACATGGGGATTATGAGAAGTACAATTCAAGATGAGATTTGGGTGGGGACACAGCCAAACCATACAATTCTGCCCCTGGCCCCATCCCAAATCTCATATCCTCACAATTCAAAACACAATCATGTCTCCCCAACAGTCCCCCAAAGACTTAATTCATTCTAGCATTAACCCAAAAGTCCAAGTCCAAAGTCTCATCTGAGACAAGGCAAGTCCCTTCCACCTATGAGCCTCTAAAATCAAAAACGAGTCAGCTACTTCCTAGATACAAAGGGGGTACAGGCATTGGGTATATACACCTATTCCAAATGGGAGAAGTTGGCCTAAATGAAGGGGCTACAGAACCCATGTAGGTCTGAAATCCGATAAGGAAGTCATTAAACCTTAAAGTTCCAAAGTGATCTCCTTTGATTCCATTTCTCACATCCAGGTCACACTGATTCAAGAGGTAGGCTCTCTATGGCTTTTCAGCTCCCCTTCCAGCTGCCTTACAGGCTGGCACTGAGTGTCTGTGGCTTTCTAGGTGCATGGTGTATGCTGTTGGTGGATCTATCATTCTGGGGTCTGGAAGATGGTGGCCCTCTTCTAACAGCTCCACTAGGCAGTTGAGCTCTCTTTGGGGACTCTAACCCCACATTTTCCTTCCACACTGCCCTAGCAGAGGTTCTCCATGAATGCTCTGCTCTTGCAGCAACCTTCTGTCTGGACATCCAGGCATTTCCATACATCCTCTGAAATCTAGGTGGAGGTTCCCAAACCTCAATTCTTGACTTCTGTGCACCTGTAGGCCCAATGCCACGTATAAACCACCAAGTCTTGGGGATTGCACTCTCTGAAGTAATGGCCTGAGCTGTATGTTGTCCCCTTTAAGCCATGGCTGGAACTGAAGCAGCTGGGACGCAGCCCATGAAACCATTTTTCCCTTCTAGGCCTTTAGGTCTCTGATGGGAGGGACTGGCTGTGAAGGTCTTTGACATGCTCTGGAGACACTTTCCCCATTGTCTTTGTGATTAACATTCAACTCTTTGTTACTTATGCAAATTTCTGCAGCAGGCTTGAATTTCTCCCCAGAAAATGCATTTTTATTTTCTATTGCATCTTAAGTCTGCAAATTTTTCAAACTTTTCTGCTCTGTTTCCTCTTGAACTCTTTGCTACTTAGAAATTCATTCTGCCCAATACCCTAAATCATCTCTCTTGAGTTCAAAGTTTAATAGATCTCTATGCCACCAGTCTAATTGCATAGCAAGAGTGACCTTTACTTCAGTTCCCAACAAGTTCCTTATCTCCATCTGAGACCACATCAGCCTGGATTTCATTGTCTATGTCACTATCATCATTTTAGCCAAAGCCATTCAAGAAGTCTCTAGGAAGTTCCAAACTTTTCCAGATCTTCCTGTCTTCTGAGCCCTACAAGTCTCTCAGAAGTTCCAAACTTTCCTACATTTTCCTGTCTTCTTCTGAGCCCTCCAAACTGCTTCAACCTCTACCTGTTACCCAGTTCCAAAGTTGCTTGCACATTTTTGGGTATCCTTCTAGCAGCACCCCACTCTACCAGTACCAATTAACTGTATTAGTCCATTCTCATGCTGCTAATAAAGACATACCCAAGACTGGGTAATTTATAAAGAAAAGAGGTTTAATTCATTCACATTTCTGCAGGACTGGGGAGGCCTCAAGAAACTTACAATCATGGTGGGAGAGGAAGTCAACACATCCTTATGCACATGGCGGCAGGGAGAAGAATGAGAGCCGAGAGAAGGTGGAGGGCACTTAAAAAACCATCAGATCTCGTGAGAACTAGACCATGAGAAAAGGTTGAGAGAAACCACCCCCATGATTCAATTATCTCCACCTGGTCCCTCCCACGACATGTGGGGATTATGGGAACTACAATTCAATATGAGATTTGGGTGGGTACACAGCCAAACCATATCAGTGTGTGTAAACTAAACTCTCCAAAAAAAGAATAAAGTGTTATTTCCTTTTAAGTTTCCACCATCGATAAACATGAGATGAGATGCATTTTTAAGAACTTTCAAATGAAGATTGTGAAGAGTAATTAATGTCCAAAATACATTCCCCAATCTCTGATTTTCTATAATGATGATAAAAACATTATGGAAAATATTTTACCGGTATAATTTTCTTTTGTTTTCCATAGCAACAGTAGTCATTTTTGCCAACTGAGGCTCTGGTAATTGACTTCTTTACTCTAACTGGGGCCAGAGGAAAGGTGACAGTGATCACCTGTCTGTCCACGTTCACTGACCTTTTTCTTCTATATTCCTTATGTCTGCTATCACATCTCATGTAGGTTAAAGATTAGGCCTCCTCTGGAGTTTGGGTATTCATGAAGCCTACAAACATTTTAAAAAATGGTTAAAGGACATAGTGAAGAAACTTCTCAAAATTCCATTTTAAGGAAAGCATCATTTGTATACACCACTTTGTTCTTGTACATTTAAGATTATTGTTTCTGAATTAGTATATCCCACATATAAACATACTACAACTACATGCTCCATGTCAAAGAATTTGGAGTGGCACTAAAATAACTCACATGTCCAACTTTAACATGGGGATGTGCTTAGGGATGTGTTTAGTGCAGTGAGCAACCTATGACTCTTTTTTTCTTGAAATAACCACAGGAAGCTTTGAAAATGTGGCTCAGTGCAAAGAACCAATATTGTCTAAGAAATTTCCTGGTGAATAATGTTATTTATTATCTAGTTCTATGAGTTATATTAAGATTATTTCATAAGCCATTCTTTTAATTCTTCCTGAGCAGGGAGTTGTTCAACTTTTACATAAAAATTTTCATGGTTAACACTTCCTCACCTCCCCTTTTCCACCCGAAATCAAAGAAAGGCAAGAGTTTCCCAAATATTCTTTACATTGCAATCCAGTGCAACTTTTAAAACTTTAATTTATATTTAATAATGTCACTTCCATTTTCTAGAAGCATTATGTCACCCAGAGTTACACAGCAATTAGTGGTAAAAAGAAATCTGGAGTTCCTAAATATTTCCCTTCTTTAAGCATATTTTTTTCCAGAAAAGGAATGCCATTTAAAATAGGAAACTTCTCTAATCAAATTGTTGAGAGAGGAAAAGGTAGAGAAAACAATTGAAAGAAGGTGCTTAAATTTGGATATTTCTTTTCTTTTGAATTTCATACTGGGGACTTTGAAGAGTTGGTCTGGCCTGTGCATGTGGAGGTTTAATGAAAGCACATGCCCCAGTGGAACCCCAGTTCTCCAACATTAGGAAGATTTTTGGAAGATAGGCATAAGAACGGAGGGCATTAAAATGCAGGTGAATGTAGGTAGAGCAGCAACCATTAATGAGATTTCACCTTCCTAGGACTTAAAGGCAACAAGCTCCTACTTTATTGCAAGCTATTCTTACTGTACGCCATGTTAAAAACCAAGAACATTCTGTTAACAGCTCCTGGTGGTGTTTCAAAGAGGGAGGAAGTGACATTACATGATTGAGCAATCTCGCATGACTTCTTCCTTCTAATTTGTTGGGGAAGCATGAAAATGCATAGCCGTAGTATCTTCTTGTGCTGGGCAGAGCTTAAAGAACTTCACCTTTGTGTTCTGGTTTCTATAAGTTCCAGATGAAAATGTTGCTGTACCCATCTTTTTCTTCATCATATACACATGCACAATGATATGGCTTGGCTGTGTCCCCACCCAAATCTCATCTTGAATTCTCACCTGTTGTGGTAGAGACCCAGTAGGAAGTAATTGAATCATGGTGCAAGTATTTCTTGAGCTGTTCTTGTGATAGTGAATAAGTCTCACGAGATCTGATGGTTTTAAAAAGAGGAGTTCCCCTGCACAAGTTCTCTCTCTTTGCCTGCTGCCAACCATGTAAGATGTGAATTGCTCCTCTTTGCTTCCACCACGATTGTGAGGCTTCCACAGCCACGTGGAACTGTAAGTCCAATTAAGCCTCTTTCTTTTGCAGATTGCCTAGTCTTTGGTATGTCTTTATCAGCAGCATGAAAATAAACTAATACACAGATAGACACACATGCACACACACACACACACACACACACACACACACACACACACACACACACAATTTCCCTAAGAGTACAGTAAATGTTTCTTGGCAATTTCTTACCACAAACTTGGACCTGTCAGTTGATTTCTTTGCTTGTAGCAGGAGCAACTCATTTTGACTAACTTATGAGAAAGGAAGTATTTTTTAGGGATACTGGAGGCTCATAGAATCTATAGGAATGCTAGAAATCAGGTGTGGGATTATCATGAGATCCTGGGGGTGTCTCCTTGCCAGGAGGAAACCTCTGTGACTGGTGGTGCCTTCTGCCTGAGTATTGCTCATGACCATTGGACTCATTCTGCCCACTCGGACTGGCAGGCTGCACTCATCTCACACTACTGGCCTAGATCCCACACAGCTCATACTACTGGCCTGGATCCCACACCTGCCAAGAGAGAATCAGGCATGGAGCAGTAAGGGGTGTGTGGGTGAGTGAGTGCAGGGTCTGGCCACTGTGCACAGCCAGGCACACCTGCTGCTGTAGCAGGGCGGGCAGCTCCAGGTGCAGGCACAGGTGCCAGCTTTATGCAAACCTGCAGCTGGACCAGATGTACCACACACAGCTTCCACTGAGGGCACCTATGTGTGGATGAGGGGAACACAGCAGGACCCGGAAGCTTGGAGATGCCAGGAACCACAGAGCCCCAAAGAGGGTATCACAGTCCTGGCTCCAGGAGCCCCTAGGCCTGGGATTCCTGAAGGATTGCAGCACTTCTTTCCTTCTCGTTGCCCACGATGTAGCAAGGAGCAGGGAGACACATTTCACCTATGCTTGTGTTACAGCTCTTTTAGTCCAACCAACTGGCAGGTCCAGAGTTCTTATCTCGTGTCTAGAAAGAATGAGGCATATGAACAACTGGAGGCAAAGCAAGATGGAGAGGAGCTTCAATGAGCAGTAGAACAGCCCTCAGGAGATCCACAGTGGGTAGCTTCCCTCCGCAGGCACATAGTCCCAATGATTGTTCAAGTCTGGCTGAGTCCAGGCTTTCTATGTGCTCAGAAGGGAGGCAGTGCATGCTGATTGGTCTGGGCATCTGTGGGCGGGACCAGAAAAAGCACAGTCAGTTCTTACTCTAGGCCGGGGACTCCATCTAGAACTGGCAGCCTGGCCCCCAGGCTTCAAGCTGTACCTGTGGCATGAAGGTGGGGCATCACCGGGGACGCTCCCTTTTCCACCCAGGAGCCTGTCTGTCTTCTGCTGTCATCAGCATGCCATCGGCAGCACCTAGGCTGTTCCTGCCCAGGGACATCTACAGGCTGATGCTGAGCCGACCTCAGCCTCTCATCGGCCTCCCTCCTGTCTTCGTGCTCAAAGTCTGGAGGGGACCGTGGTGGCAGGGGGCTGGCATGTTAGCACTACCCCAAGCACATACACACCTGACCAGGTTCCAACAGTATTCGGGCGCAGCCACGACTTTGCTCTGCCTCAGAGCAGGCCCTGGGAGTGGGACAAGGCTGTGGAACAGGAGCCAGTACTTCCAAGCCTGTGGGGGAAGGGAGGCTTCCGGAGCCCTGAGAGCGCAGGGATGCCCAGGTCTGGAGCTGTGGCTGGGAGGTTGCAGCTGTGCCCAGGAGCATGGGGCTCCCACCCTGTCAACTTGGTAGGGGGTGGGGCTCCCATATGTTCCCCAACCCCGCTGACTGCAAAGTACACGGCCTTGGCCACTCCTCCCCTGCTGCAGCCAGTGTCTTTTCAGCAGCCACTCCAGACGGGTGGTTGCTGCCATCGGGAGTGTACTGCAGGCACGGTGGTGTTTCTAAAGTCTGTGAATCTGAGACTGTGGGAAAGGTTGCAAGTCCTGCTGCTGGGGTGTGGGATGAATGGACCCTACTACCATTTCTATTTATGTGTCATGTACTCATCCTTCACATTCTAAGCCAGAACTAGTCATTGGCCTAGGTTGGGTCATGTGCCTCCTTCTAGGTTAAGACATGGCTGGACAGGACACCTGATTTTAGCCACACTGGAATCTGTCCAAAGGAAAGAGATGTTATTTCTCAGCAAAGAAATGGAAGTGCTAATTGGAAGGAAAAAAGTAAGCCAGGAAACCAAACATCAATGAAGTTTAACACAACAGGCTGAGAAGGAAGAAGAGAGCAGAAGAGCAGGGCCCAAATCATCATAGGGTCAATGCAGCCATTCCTGTTGCCAGAGCTAGCACTCCCAATGGGGTGCTTGTGATTTGTAGGGACGCCTCTGATTTGTGACCCTTGGGAACGTTAAGCTTCTTGTTCCATTGCTCCAAGTCCTTTTGCCCAGCAATCCGCTGTGTTCTGTGGAATCTTCATTAGCTACCACCTTACAGAAAAGATCCTTAGGGTGCAGATGAGGCTGTGAAACCAGATTGTATGATAACTTCTTGCCTTCTGAACTTTCTCTTGAACTGATGAGGACAACTGGGCTCCTCACTGCTTAAATATTCTGAAACCCTAGTATTAAAAATTGTAGGTAATGGCAAAATGTTCTGAAGCTTTCATTGAGGTATGTTTATGAGAAAGAGTAATGTGCTTTTCATGTGAAAGCACAGTGATTTGAAGAAGGAAAAGGAATATAACCAGCAAAGCTTTAAAACTAAAACGGAGACTCTCTCAGCAATGTTTGTATAATTCATGTTGCAGGCATTTCGCGCTGCCTAATTGAACCATTTCAAAATGTCACGTAATCAATGATTTCTGAGTTGTGCAGAGATACAGAACATGCATACACATTTGGCAAAACTCGTCAAATTCTTAACCTATATTTCTGGAGGAAAAATAGGATTCTTGTATTGGAACTTTAAACTTTATCTCTTCCACATTCCCCTTTGTGAAATTTAATTTCTGATGAGGAGGATTATAGATTAATGTTTTCAATCCCTGTCTCACTTGAGACTTTGGGACTATGTGTCTCTCGCTGTCTGTGGTGATTGTTGTGGCAATCTTCTCCACAGCCTCATCTTCTCTTTAAGTCACATCATACTTCTTCCAAGCCAGTCAAAAATTGCCTTTGTATTTGAGCCTCTGTCTTCCTGCTTTTTCTGTTTCCCCATTCCCAGAATCTATCTGAAGTTGCCTTCTGAAGTGGAATTCTTCACTGCTGATTGAGAAGCAGCTCATCCTGGAAATTGTGAAGGTGATATTCACTTTCTTACTGAAGTCCCAGACTTAAACTCCTGCAGGCTAGAAATGCCAGAAAATGCTTACAGTCTGACAGAGAAGAAGGAGTTAATTATTGGCCAGGGCTAGACCTAGCCACATCTCATTAAAATGTCTGTTAATACATTCGGAGCATCAAGGAGGAAATGAAAAGAAGACATCAGAAGGCTAAAGATGAAAGGAGAGCAATACAATCATAAGAGAGGGCTTCTAATTTCTCAACTGTTTTAAATGTTTCTTTAAAGAACCGACTTCTCTTCTGGTTTTAAGCCTTCTTTGTTGCAAAGCTATTAGTGTGCTGAGCCACAGTCACTCAGTGACAACAGCAATCAGGGTAGGTTCGAGAAACATGATGCCAAATTGGATCTTGGCACATTGGTATTTTATTTCTCAAACATTGGACAAAGAAGTGATATGACTTCAAAGGGGATAAACAGGAAGGTGCAAACTGGCTGGGATATATGTACATATACAAGTATATGTAAATATACATACACTCACCCACAGTTATAAAATGAGGAGGGTACAGACAACCTCTAGGTTCCTGTTTTAGAAACATGGTCTTTCTAGGTTTCTACTAGTTCTATGTTATAGTCTACAGACTATTACATGGAGAGAAGGGATAGAAAACATATCACAATACAGAAAGAACATGCAGAAACCTGTGCAGATGAAAGGCAGGAAAAGCTTCAGGAAATAGCAAATTTTCCAGGTTGACTGCAACATAGAAGACTTACAGGAGACTGTGGGAGAAAGTGAAAGATAATGCATAGAAGAAAATAATAGAATCTACAAAAGAAAAAAATCAAGAAATATAAGGGAAAAGTTTATACTAACCTACTCCATGACACTGCTGTGAAGAATGAAATACACAATACACATGTACACGTGCACATACATATACAGATATATTAGACTCTCACTAGATATATTCATATGAAGCACTTTAAAAAATGTGACACATTTGGCTGGGCGCGATGTCTCATGCTTGTAATTCCAGCACTTTGGGAGGCTGAGGTGAGCAGATCATGAGGTCAAGGCATCGAGACCATCCTGGCCAACATGGTGAAACCATGTCTCTATTAAAAAAATACAAAACTTAGCTGGATGTGGTGGTGCGTGCCTATAATCCCAGCTACTCAGGAGGCTGAGGCAGAAGAATTGCTTGAACCGGGGAGTTGGAGGTTGCAGTGAGCTGAGATTATGCCATTGCACTCCAGCCAGGGGACAGAGCGAGACTCCATCTCGGAAAAAAAAAAAAAAAAAAAAAAAAAAAAGGAGACACACTCTATCTAAATATAAGGTAGTATTAGAATTATTAGATAATCAGGCAATAGTAATCCATCAGAAGTTTATTTTAAATGGAGATGTAATGAAAGAGGGTGGGGCAATAATATTTTCATAGAAGTAGATAAATGTCATAAGATATATAAAGTGGATAGAGTTTTAATCTAGATCGTGGCAAATTCTAGTCCACCAGTTAAATTCAGTCCACTGCCAATTTTTACAAATAAATTGTTATTGCAACATGATCATGGCCGTTTGTTTAGAAATTGTCTATGGCTGCTTCCACACTACAGTCTCAGAGTCAAGTAGTTGCAAAAGAGATCATATGGCCTGCAAAGTGTAAAATATTCACTATCTTGCCCTTTACAAAAAGTTTGTCCATCCCTTCTCTAGATTATCAGAATAATAAAATTAGCGAACACTTATTAGTCACTCACTATGTGCCAGGCACTGTTTTAACACGTTAGATGGTTAAGTACCTTAGGAAGGTAGGTACCCTTATTGTAGCCATTCAGCAGAAGGGCAACGAAATTTGGCAAGCTTAGGTGATTAGTGGTAGAATTCAGGATGGTGAAAATTAACAAATAAAAATACAGGACCCCCCAGTTAAATTTGGATTTCAATAAACAATGAGTAATTTCTTAGTATAAGTATGTTCCTTGCAATTTGGCGGAGCAATACAATAATAAGAGAGGACGTTTAATTTATCTGCAATTTGGGGGATACTTATACTAAAAATTATTTATTCTTTATTTAAAATTCAAATTTAACTGGACATCCTGTATTTGCATTAACTGGGCATCCAACAGACTCCGGAGTTCGCTCTTAACAAATTCTATACTTTCTCTCTCTTCGAAGGATAATGGGGAGATTTGAATAGGAATGAGGAGTCTTACAGAGGAATGAGATGGACACAGGAAGTGTTTTCTGGCTAGTGAGTGACAGAGTTGGCTTTCTTCCTAGGGGCACCTTGCAGATTTAGCTTGGTTTTGAGCTGAGAAAATTAAATAAGCTCTGAATTGGTTTCTGTATGGTATTGTCTAAATTTAGGATCTGGTGCTCAGAGAGTAATTAAGACTAGGGACATAGATTAAGAATCACCTGAATGCAAGTGGCAATGAAAGTTAGATCTAAATGCCAATTCTGAGGAATTCAGGGTAGGTGTTAACTTAAATCAGACCTAAAATATACTTCTAGACAGTGCTAACCTGCTAGTATTCGGCAGAGCTTTCAAAATCCATTCTATTTCCATAGTAAAAGCCCAACCAGAATTGCACAATAATTTCTCATCAATACTTAAGAAAAAAACAATAAAAAGGAGACGCTCAACTCTTTCTCAGAGACACAAGTTTCCTGAGATTTGTAGGCCTGACTATACTAAAAAAGTAAAATTTCTGACTAGGAAAGTAAGCTCCACATATCCTTTCTGTTCTTAGAAATAGGGCCACAGATGTGGGAAGCAGCATATTGAAAAGTGCAGCCCATCAAGAGCAATAAAATTCAGCACAGGCAACAGCTCAGAGTTTACTTAGGGGTGTGGTATGTTGCTGTTGGATCTATAAGCCTGCTCTAATGGATTATTTTGTACAAAGCAGCTTGAACAAGGCAAGTGCTAGATATTGTTATTGCAATTGTTACAGGCAATAGTCCATGAGTCCAATTACATACAGGCAGTGCCCCAGACACTGATTTTGCTAATTGCTATCCCTGAGACTTGGAATTCACTTTTATCCCAGTTGCATAATTTTTCAATGAAAGGATGTGATTTCTATCCTAATGGAAGAGATTGAAATGCTGGCTGCTTCATGACATAATTGGTTACATTACGGGCTAGTTGTTGACTTTGCAAATCTAGCAAATATAAATGAAAAAGTGTAACACCTATTTGAAATTATATATTCATCCTTTATAATCTATCTCTAAGTACTCTGGATCCCAGGTAATAATCAATTATACCTAAAAATTTGGCAGACATTTATTGGATACCTACTGTGTGCCAGACATATGCTAGGTAATAGGGATACTCAGATTAATTACCCAATTCTAACCACCAGGCATTCACAGTCAAAAATAAGAGACAGAAATTTACACAAGTGAATGTCATTAGATGTGATCCATCATGTAACAGAGAGCCATGGTGGAAGCCCAAAGGAGAGAATGGTCAATGCTTTTTAAGGAGGTCAAGACATATTTCATAAAGGAGGTTCTGATGGAATGGAGTCTTAATATTTAACAATGAGTTTACCAGATGACAAAAGAAGAGAGAATGAGGACAGGAACTCATGGTAGCATTAGGGAAACACATTGTAGGAAGAAAGAAAAATGAGGGCAAGGAGTAGAGAGAGAATCTCTTTAGTAGACTAAAGCAAGAACTGACAAATTATAGCTTATAGACCAAAATCAGCCCACTGCCTGTTTTTGTAAATAAAGTTTTATTGGCAAAAAGCCAAGCTCATCCATTTAGATATTGTTTATGGCTGCTTTTGCAATACAATAGCAGAGCTGAGTAACTGCAACAGAGACGCTATGGCTCACAATTGCTAACATTTACTATTTGGCCTTTTACAGAAAAAGGTTGCTAACCCTTAGACTACAGCATCTGCCTACATACAAGAAAACAGAATTTGATTCTGAGATTAAAAATAAAATTGTGGCAGGTTCAATAAGTAAACCAAATTTACCACGTGTCTCTTGTGTGATAGGCAAAATGTGGAGATGAGTATCACTGAATAACAACATCCCGAATCTCAACTAAGGGCAAAAGAAAGTAGAAGTGGGGAAAGCCATTATATAAGTAGTTGCATGAATGCCATAATCCAGGAATATAGAAACTACAGGGACACCACAAAAAAAAAAGAAGTAATTATCTCTGCTTGGGATCTCTGCTTTAGAATACAGGTCTGTTGCAACAGATAGGCTTTAAAGAATAAGCAGGAGTTGTCAACTAAGTGAAACAGCATCGATTCTATTTCTAAAACACATATACTAGGTTGGTGCAAGAGTAATTGCGTCTTTTGCCATTAAAAGGAGTTCAAGACCAGCCCAGCCCAAGCAACACAGCAAAACCTCATCTCTAAAAAATTACAAAAATTAGCTGGGTGTGGTGGTGTGCGGCTATAGTCCCAGCTACTGGGAAGGCTGAGCGGGTAGGATCACTTGAGCCTGGGAGACAAAGGCTGCAGTGAGCTGTTTTTGCACTACTACATGCCAACCTGGGTGATAAAGGAAAAAAAATGTTGCATGCAGTCATGTGTAGCTTAATAATGATGATAGGTGCTGAGAAATGCATTGTTAGGTGATTTCATTGTTGTGGGAACATCATAGAGTGCACTTATACAAGCTGAGACAGTATAGCCTAGGTATATACTAGGTTATATGTCAGGGCTTCTTGCTCCTAGGCTACAAGCCTGTACAGCATATTTCTATACTGAATGCTGCAAGCGACGGTAACACAATGTAATAATGTGTACTGCAAGGAATTATAACGCAAGTATATTTAAGACATCTAAATGTAGAATAGATAGAGTAAAAATACAACATAAAAGATCAAATGTGGTCCATCTCTATAGGGCACTTTACATGAATGAAGCTTGCAGGACTGGAATTTGCTCTTGGTGAGTCAGTGAGTGAGTGAAGGCCTAGTGGTCTTCACAGTGAATGTGGAGGCTTAGGACATTACTGTATACTACTGTAGACTTTACAAATGCTGTACACTTAAACTACAATACATTTAGTCGAGGTTTTTTCTACAATAAATTTACATGAGATTTTTTCTTCAATACTAAATTAACAGTAGCATACTATTACTTTTTACCTTATAAATTGTTTAAGCTTTTAAAAATTTTGCTTCTTTTGTAATAATACTTAGCTTAAAATACAAATGCATTGTACAGCTCTACAAAAGTATTTTCTTTCTTTATATCCTTATTTTATAAGCATTTTTCTGTTTTAAAATTTTTTATTTATGTATTTTACTTTTTAAAATCTTTTGTTAAAAATTAAGACACAAACACACACATTAGACTAGGCCTATACAGGGTCAGAATCATCAGTATCACCGTCTTCCACCTCTACATCTTGTCCCGTCGGAAGGTCTTCAGGGACAATAACAAGCATGGAGTGTCCTCTCTTATGATAATGCTTTCTTCTGAATACCTCCTGAAGGACCCACTTGAGGCTGTTTTACAGTTTAATAATTTTTATAAGTAGGAGGAATATACTGTAAATAATGATAAACAGTATAGTATAGTAAATACATAACCCAGTAACATAATTATTCATTATTATTCAGTGTTATGTACTATACATAATTGTATGTGCTATTACATTAAATATGAAAAGAAAAACTAAATGAATCAGTTGGATACATTAAACATGAAAAAATGAAAAGGAAAGCATAGTTATATATGCTAGACTATTATGCAACTGGCAGCACAGTAGGCTTGTTTACACCAGTATCACCACAAACCGGTGAGTAATGCATTGGGCTATGATGTTATGGTAGCTACAACGTCCCCAGGCGATAGGGACATTTTTAGCTCTGTTATAATCTTATGGGATCACCATTATACATGCAGTCCATTGTTGACCAAAATGTCACTATGTGGAAGACGACTATACTACAATCACAGAAATGTCAACATTATGACTAGACATTTTAATGCTGCAAATTGTGCACAAAGGAGAGGCCTTTTTCCTCATTGCTCCCACTCATAAGCAGATGGAAAATAATCTGACACATTTGGAACAGCTGGTAGTGTAGAAGTCATCTTCACATTTTAGAAACCATTTTGTGTTATGGCAAGAATTAGTTGTGCCGATTCCCACCAGAATCTTGTGTCAGAACTTCCCTGATTTGACTCCTGGAATCTCCTTGGCAGGAAGATTCTCCAAATGCAGGTGCTAAGGACAAACTGCAAAGGTGGTTGCCTAAGACTAAATAAAATGCCAAAAATAGAGACTAAAGCAAGATGAAGGATGCTTGTTTGCAAATCAATTTCCTTAAGCACTAGAACACGGTCTTTTTCTCTAAAGAAATAACTAACTAAATGAATAACTAAAGGTATCTTTCTTAACCATGTTATACATTTAAACTCTGGCTTGTATTACCATAACAAACTAATGCAGTCTCACAGAGATATATCCAAAATCTATTAGGTCAGACATTCTAGAGGTTAGTTTCTGATAAACACGCATATTTTGCATAAAAGAGTTTAAATAAAATACAAATACTTCGATAATATGTATCTTTACTTGTACTGAGTAAATTGGATATTATTTTAGAATATGTAACTTTAAAAGGCAAATATTTCAAATGCTCATCATGAGGCTTATACATATATTTTTAAGAATGATGTTATACTGTTTGATTAATACAGACATTGTTTTCTTTTCAGTGAAATAAATATACAAGTCACCTGGGCTGAGAATTTACTATGCAATCTTAAAGTAATGACCTGGGTTAGTGGCTTACTTCTAATTCCTTTCACTGGTATTTTTTTGCTCTCCCAGTTACACTTTAAAAGTCACTTGTTTGGTTCAAAAATAAACGATACAGTCTTGCTCTTTAGATTGATTTTACCCACATTATGATCAGTGAAATCATAGATGTTGCCATGCCTTAGAAATTAATGGGACATGCCCAATTAATAAAAGCAGGATGGAACATTGAGGCAGAGGCTAAGAACTGGCACTCTATCTACACTCTAGGTAAAATGATATTTTACAATGGCTTTGACCTCTAGCTTCCCTTTGGGGATAGGATTCATTAGACTGCTTTCAGCTCTGCTTAGCAAAATCCCCACCCGCTTCACTTTGGTGCAGACCATTTGGACTGGCACCATTCCTGGACTGGCCTTGGGAAGATTCATGGATCAACTGATCTCAGGAGTGTTTTTAATAATTAATTCCTTAAAAAAAATGTTTGGCTACCTACTGTGTGCCAGACACTGTTCTAGAGACTGGAGATACAGTGAGGATTTTGGGGGAACTGAAAACAAATTCATCACTTCAATTAAGTATAGATTCTAGTTAAGTCAAAGTTGTAATTTTGTTTCTCTTTTATTTGTAGTGGGAATGTGAGAAGTAATGAATACAAAGCAAAAAAAAAAAACACCGAAAAAGAAAGGAAAGAAAGATAGTAATCAACCCAAGAAAGTTTATTTGGAAATGGAAAATTAAAAAAAAAGTTTCTAACCCATTTTATCCTAGAATAAGAACAGCTACTAAGCCCAGAAAATGGTAATTGCAAAAAAAAAAAAAAAAAAAAAAAAAAAAAAAAAATGGCTTAAGAAATGGAATTGGCTTAAATGTCACACAATATCAACAAATAAATAAAACCAGAGCCTCTTTCATAAAAATAAACATTAAGAAAAAGATAAGGGGATTGTTTATAAAACAGTGCCCAAAGAAAACTGAAACATTTACATAAGAAACTGTATTTCATAAGAAACGTACATAAATAAAAAAGCAAATTTAGTAATATAAAATTAATGTTTCATAGTTTATATCATGGTATGTCTTATTTTGTTATGAATAAAACTTGTAGTACATCATAAATTTTTACCTCACAGATTCAGTGTCAGAAGAACTCAAACATGGCAAAGAATAGATATAACAAATACAACACAGTCAAAAGAATACGATGACTTAAGAGGAAGGACTTTTTATGAGTATTGCTACCGTGCCTCAGTATCTGCAGGGAATTGTTTCCAGGACCCCCGACAGACACTGAAATCTGCCAGTGCTCAAGTCCCTGATAAAGAAATCTCATAGTATTTGCATATAACTTACACACATTCTGTCATATACTCTAAATCATCTCTACATACTTATAATACCTCACACAATGTAAATGCCATGTAAATAGTTGTTACACTGTAGTGTTTCTTATTGTTGTTTTTGAAATTTATTTTTGAATGCCTTTATCCAGGGATGGTTGAATCCACGAATGCAGAACCCATGGATATGGAGGGCTGACTGTATTTCATCCCTATAGACTACTGAATCTTTTTAAGGCTGTTACTGTTGTTGTCATATTTGTTCTTTCATTTTACATTCAAAATAAGTTTCTCTAGGGCAGCCCTCAAAGAAGAGTTCCCTTGAAGGTTTCTTGTTTGTCAACTTTCCAAGGCATATTGGAAAGTAGATATTTCTACTCAAATGGCCAAATCTCTTCCCACTTTCTCTGTAACACTTATCTCTGCCCAGTACAAAATTCCAAATACACCTTCATTTCTTCCCAAACTCTTGCCCCCCAGCATCAACTCCCTTGGTTCAGCCAAATGTTCTGCACCCCCAACATGGAGCACCAGACACTTGTGGTGGGGACTTTGGTAGCTCCTAGCTGCTCATTGCTGTATTTTTTTCCTGTGAGATAAGCACTTTTGTTGAATTGAGTTTGGAAAAATAGAATATTTTCACTCCCAATATGCAGTTTGATTTCACTGCCTTTAGCCAAGACAAACACCTCCAAAATTATCTTAAAATTTGAAAAAGTGTCTTTTGTTTTTTTGCCAGAGGTTTAACTAGATGTGAAGTATATAGTTATGATGCTCATAGAATTATAGTAAGTTAAAGAAACTGGATTTCTGTCTGACTAGCAAAGCTTGAGGTTTTTTCTTTAACTGTGGCTTCACCCCAGTTGTCTCTGGGGTCCTCTAACATGGAGATAACAATAAAGAAGGGCAAGGTTGGAGAGAATTTACTTCCTCTGTCTGGTGCCAGAACGGGGGAATTTAGGGAGTAGAGAATGGCTTTTGTCACACAGTATGCCTCATCAGAATCGCCTTAGGAAACTGCTTTTCAGAACTTCAATATTTGTCATTGGTGTAGTTCCCAAGGATTTTGATATATTGATATTAGGAGCTTTAGGTGGATTTGTGGAAATATTTTTGAAATGTCCGAGTATTGTGATTTGAAAAAAAATTCATTTGAATGCAATCATCTTAAGACTGCTGTGTTTGCAAGCAGTACCACTAGTTCAATGTAATAATTTTTCTCAGTTTATTCCTTTAAAGGTTCCCAGAAATAGAAAAGCCATGTGAGATTTCTTGGTACAATTTCTTCAAATATTGAAGCCTCAAATTTAGGAGACAATATAAAAGGAAGAAAAGGAGGAATATATTGTGCTGATTAGGTAACAAATTGAAAAACCATGGGGCATTTCTGCTTTGGAGAATGAAGCTGTAGCAGTGGGAAATAAAGCCGTATGTAAATCACTGGCGAAATTAATACATTTTAAAGGTTATCAGAGCCAAACTGCTGAATCCTATAGTTTGTCGTCAGTAAATTAAATGCAAAATAACTAATTTAATTTGTATGAATTACCAGTTGACTTCTAATGTATGGAATAATAAGAACTAATGCTACTTTATGAGCTGGAAATGAGATTTTTTATTTTCAAAGGAGCAAAAGACAAGAAATAAAGTTGATTCAGAGCCCAAACAACCTTTTAGTTATAGCAATTTGTTGACTTCTAAAAAAAAAAAAAAAAACCTTTTGGGGTTTTATTTGCAATTTTTTCATTCAAATGTAACTCAGATGAAATGTAGAGAGGCAACTGGCTTCCTCGTAAAGCTGGTCTGGTTCTGATCCAAGAGAAGAGGGTCCCCAGCTAGGACAAGGCAATCACACTGCAGTTTACCCAGACAATCCCCGGCAGCCCACTTCCTCATCTTTAAACTCAATGACAGGGATAGGAGGGATTTCTGTTTGTTAGGGTTTTGTTTTGTTTTGTTGGTCTTTATTATGTTTTGTACTGAGTGTGAAATTCTGAGCTTATGAAACCGGCTGAACAAAAAACATTTCAGTGGCAATATCTGGGATTACAAAATAAATTCAAATTCTGGAGCCTTAGCAAAAATCAGCATTATAGAATGTTTAGAACTATGAGGAACTTAAGAGTTCATTTTTTTCCAGCTTCCTGTTTTGTAGATAATCAGAGACTCAGAGAGAAGAGGAGACATCGGAGGCTGTGTAGTTAATTCAGCCTGGACTGAAAGTCAGGGCTTGAAGCCAGAGCTCTTAATCTTTCATTAATTACAAAATTTAGAGACCTCCATTGGAAAGGGACCCTTGTACACATACACTTAATTCTTCCTTTCACCTGCCCCACAACATCCCTACTTTTGGGGGTTGCTTAGGTAAGATTTACAACCATGATCTCACAATTAGGGTGATTGGGAAGATACATACTGTGTCACACAGGCTGCTTTCTTTTGGAATCGTATTTTTTCCTAAATGTATCCCTGGAAATATGGTGTCTGGTGTTTTCCTTAGCGTGGGGGTCCTCATCTTCAGAGACACGAGCTACAAAGTGGCTTCCCTGTTGTTGTTCAGTCCCCTGAAAGATGTGCCTGAGTAGTTCTGGAAAGTAACTTTATTTATCTAACTGGCAAAACAAGTAAAAGATAAAAATTCAAGAGAACTGAACAAAGGAAGAATAATTTTATAAACTGTTTCCATAATAAACTGGTTTTAAAAGCACCAGTGAAGTCATTTAGAATAGGCCGATACAAAGGGACATTTGGATTCCTGGTATGAGGTGTGTAGGCCTGTACCTGTCCAGTCAATTTTCTGGTGAATGGCTCTTTTTTTCTTCTTTAATCTTTTACAAATGGGTTTTTTGACTGTCAAGACTACATGGATGATTCCCTTTCCCATTGAGCTTGTGACGCTCAGTTTAACATTTAGAATAGAGTCACCAAAATAGAAGTCAGAAGAAAGCATAGTGAATATCAGAATTAAACTCCACACTTTTGATAGATGAGGAACCTGAGTTCCTGTGATCACGACAAAGGTTTGTAGCTTAATAAAAATGAACAGAGACCAGAAGCCAGGTTTCTCAATGCCTGTATTCTCTTATGCCTTCAGCCACAGTATCATCTGGCTATAGGAATGGTATGTTGAGTGGTGTGCAAGCTCTGGAATCTGGGGTCTATAATGAAATCCCAGCTCTAGCACTTACTATAAATATATCCTGGTAAAGTTACTTTATCTCTCTGTGCTTTTTCTCCTCTGCAGCATAGGAATATAATAATCTTTATCACATCACGTTGTTGTGAAGATTAATAGGCTTAGCTCAGTGCCTGGCTCAAACATAGTAAGAGCACAATAAATATTCGCTCTTAGTAGGAGGAAGAGTCCTGGAACAGCAGCAGGGAATGCTGGAAAGGAAATCTGATCCTGATCACAGGGATACCTTTGCCTGTGGTTTAACCTGGGTCTGAAAAAGGAATACAAATAGACTAACCCAAAACTAATTTTTTGACAACTTGATTATATATATAAAATACTTAGCACTCTGCCTGACACAATGCAAGTGTTGGAAAATCATCCAGTGCCTCTTTTTGTTGTTGTTAGCATAGTCTAATTTATTCACGGGCACTGGCTTACTCAGCCCTCCCAGGCACCCAAGATTTGGCAAGTTTGGTTAAACAGTGCCTGCAAATAGGAAATCTCCAAGACTTCCTGTATTTTCAGAGATCTCCAAAGAAACAGAACCGAAAGGAAATACACATATAGGAGATACATGATAGGAGATGTCTCAGGTCAAACAGAGCAAGTCTCCCCTTTCTCCCCTTTTGCTTTATTCAGGCCCTCAATAGATTAGATGATGCTTGCCCACATTGATGAGGGCAGATCTTCTTTAAGCGTTCTATCAATTTTAATGCAAATCTCTTCCAACACGCCTTCACAGGTGTATCCAGAAATAATATTTTACCAACTATCTAGGCATCCCTTAACCCAGTTAAGTACAGGTAAAATTAGCCTTTCTCCTATGTTTGTTAAAAAATATTTTCACAGTAGGGTATGTGAGAAGTGCAGTGTTAGCATGTAAAGAGAGCAAACGGTAAGGGTGCTGAGCCCATATGGCGGGAAGAGGACTGGGTGAGGTTAAGGTTTTTTGGGAAGCTGGTATAAGTCTGGCAGGATGAGCAGGTATAAGTTAGAAGAAGAAGTTGAGGGAGGGGGACATTATAATTAGTATAAAGAGCATGTGCAGAGGAAGAATGCCATAATGAGACACAACACGCTGGAGAAACTTATAGGTCATTCAATGTGGCTAAAGCTCGAAGCTTAAAAAGAGGAATGGAGCAAAGTATAGCTGAAGTGGAAGTCAAGTTCAGATCATGTTATGCTAGGCACTTCCACCCTTATCCTGAAAGCATTGGCAAGTCATATAAGTAACACTCACAGAAAAATACCATGCTGTTGGAGGAGCAGATATTGAGACTGGAAGGGTGAAGATGATGTTCAATTTAAAGTTGCATATGTTGGATGTGAAGATGCATAGGACACTGTCCAGACACATAGGATTATATACAGCCTTTTTGAAGCGAACTGTGAGAGAAAATCAGTTGTGTTTTCACAAAACTGCAGCTGTGTTTGTTCTTACTCCTTCCCTTACTCATTTTCCTTTTTGCTCATTCATGCTTTTCTGAGATTGTACTTCCTAAGAAAGTAGTAGCATGTAAAGATTTGCCCCACTTAGCCTGCTTTTGAGGAACTGGGGAATGGTAGTGATTGCTACCATGCAAGTGAATGAGCCTGCCCAGAAAGTGTGTGTAGAGTGATTGGAAGAAAACTATAGGGGTAGGTTCCTGGGAAATCAGTGTATAATAACCAAATAGCACGAGAAGGGCCTGAAGAAAACCAAGGACAGGGAAGAGAGGGAGAAGAAAAATTAGGAGTGATCAGTGTTATAAAGCCAAGGGAGGATAAGGTCTGAGATAAGAGGAGTGGTCGGTGGAATTAGAAGTGCAGTAGTACTCAGTAAGATCACATAAGGGAAGAACTGGCATTTTGAAACTAACACATAGGAGAATACTGCCCATCTTGGCCAAGGGTAGAGACAAGGCCAGGCTACAGGGGATTTAAGGATGAATCAGAAAAGGTGAAACATAGTTTGCAGACATAGATGGTGCTGTAAGCATGTTGGTTATGAAAGCAAGAAGAGAGGTAGTGTTGCAGCTAGAAAGAAATACTTGGTGGAAGAGATGATTTTTAATTTCTATTTTTACTTTGAGGTTGTTTTAAGAGTGGAGAAACCTGAGCATATTTATACCCGAAAGAAAATGATCCCACAGAGAGGACCAGTTTAAAGATTCACACAATAGAGAAGCTGCACTTGTACACACCTACTAATAGAATGCAGCATTTTCCTGTTGCTTCTCTTGAATGCTTTCAGAAATCCAGAAATATGTTTTACTTCTCCAAATCTAGCATCAGAAATTTGGCTACACGGGTCTGTTTGAGGAGGTTCGGTGCTTCTAAGTGATTCAGACAGTCCAGCAACTTGAAATGGACATCTTCAGGCTATTCCAGAGAGCAGCATAGAGTTACCGGGCTTGCTCCTTTAGACTTTTGGCTTAAAACAAAGTTAAATCTCAGCATCCAAACCAGTTAAAATCAGCAGAAGTCAAGGTATACCTAAATTCCAGAATCCAACAAGATTCTTATTTGTGAACTCTTCAGAATTCTCCTGTGAATTGTCCCAGAGGAATAATGCCGTCGCGAAGTGTGGTGAATTCTAGGCTAAGACAACTCAGGAAACTTCCTTTCATTAATATTATTTTTCCTGAAACTTACACACACAGAGACACACACACACACACACACAAACACACACATACTCTATCTCTCAGTCTCTTTTCTCTCTCTCTCTCACATACACACACAGAACCAGAATCAAATGAGTACAAAGGTTGTCCGTGTTTTTTAACAATCAGATTTTAGTGCTTAGAAGATGTTTTAGAATGATTTAGTTCAATACTCTCATTTTACAGCTAAATAAAATGAGGCATAATGAAAACATAACAATAACAACAGCATAATGATAATAAATCATAGTTATAATATGCTCTCACATATATTAACTTATTTGATTCTCAGAGAAACCTTAAGGGGAGAGGAACAAAACTAAACTGGATTGTAATCGTACCTTAAAAATATTGTCTTTTAATCCTCACACTTCTATAAAATAGGGGTATTTATCTTCTTTTGCTATGAGCTGCAGGTTGAACACATTGCTTCCATTTTACAGGTACAGAAACTAAAGTTAAGATATTGAAAAGGATGTGCTTGAAGTCAGACAAAAATTCTGAGTCTAAAAATCATGTTAGAATTGATAATAGACCTCACAATTCTTTGATTTCAGAGATTTCTTTCATTTCTTTTTTATTTTATATTTTATAGCATTTTATGCTTATCAAGGTAGTTTCACTTACAAGATTTAATTAATTGTTAAGACAGCTCTTTATGATAGATGAAACCTAGAAACAAAATGAAAGATGAAGCACTGGTAGAAAGTCTCACCAGTAAATGATTGTGCTAGTACTAAAACAACAATTGGGCTCTGAAATTTTGTCCCCAGACCAGTTGTTCTCAATCCTGCGGGCAAATTGGAATTATCTGAGTTTTTTTCTTTTTTCTTTTTTTTTAAATACAAGTGACTGGGTCCCACCCCAGACTAATTGAATCAGAATCTCTCGTGGATGGGCACTGGGTGTCTGTATTTTTTTTTTTTTTTTTTTTTTGAAGCTTTTCAGAGCCTGTGTTGAGAATCACTGCAACATAGCATACATTTAAAGTTCTTAATTTTTGTTCCACTGGGTTTGATTTCCTCTTCTGCGATAATAGCTAACATTTTTGTAGCATTCTGGCAGGGATGTGGAATTCATTTTATTTTAGCTCTCCACTGAACAGAAACAGTGCTACTGTGTATACAAGTATCTTGTAACACAGGTTACCAAAATTCCTATGAAATTGCCCTCTCTAACAGTAAAAATATTAAATAAATAAACATAATCTCTTTTACCTTATGCTGCCGTAAGGTAGTCAGACACTTTCTGTATCCATATAGCATTGGGTGGCTAACATCATATTGCGTAAGTAAAGAGGAACGAATACTAGAAACATAATACCTTTGTGTTAATTGCTGATGATGGTGGCTACAGCATGAGCAGGAACTCCCTGTTGCAGGATGAGACTCGGAACGTGGATGAGCACAGAGCTTACTGTCTCCTACACCAGAGTCCCCCGTGTATTATTGCTGGTATCCATGTGTAACAGATAGTATTGGGCACTAAGCTGGAAGATAATAAATAGATGTAAGATGATGATTTACAGAAGGGTGCTTAGAACTCCTTGAACCGGCAGGAGGAGAAAACGGTGCTAATACAGGGTTGAACTGTCAAACTAAAAATCCCTTTTTTCCTTTCTCCCCAGAGGGCAATTTCTCCAAGACTTAGCTTGCTTTCAGCCTTATCATCTGGAAATTGGTGGTTAATTATGAAAATTCCTGATCCAAAATTTCTGTCATATTTTTCCCCTTTTGGTTGACTTTCTCTAAAATATATCTCATTTTTAGTGAAAAAAAGGTCTCATTAAAACTATCTTTACTTTAGGAGTCTTTGTGCAACTGTTTCTGCTCCTTTTTAAAATCCTCCCTTATTTAACTGAGAAATTTAATGATATTGTGGTTCTAACTAAAATCTGTAATATTTGAGATTTTAACAACAGCAACAAAAATTCTAAAATAGAAATGGGAAATGCCAGTGAATTGTTTGCATGATTTCTTATCACACAATTGTTTTATTTCATACATTTCTCATTGACAAAGGAAGAAACAAGTCTAGAGAAAGTGATAGTGATAGATATATTAAGGTGATTAATGATACTGTTTGGATGATGGCTCATCTGTATCAAATGAAAATAGGTTGTTTATTTATCCAAGACGGTGCTACTTTTATCATTCTAATATTAAAAATAATCACAAGACTGAAGCATTAACTAACATTGCCAAAAAATGGAAAATGATTTATTTAAGGGCTCATCTTAGGCCAGATGTTACATGAAAAAATGAGTTGCTATTAAAGAATGAGATTTTTTTCTACACGTAGGCCAAGTAAACTAGCCCTTGCCTTGATCTCATGGCTCCATCAGCTTAACATAGTGATTGAGCACACTGCCTATTTAGTTATACTAGTGAGTACAAATCCCAGCTCCACCACTTGCTGGCTGTGTGACATGAGGCAAGTTATTAAACTCTATTGTGCCTCAGTTTCCTCATTTGTGAGAAGGGATCCAAATAGGACATATCTCATAGAGTTGTCATGAAGCTTCAGATGCCTAACACATAGTGTGTGCCCCATAAATGTAAGCTATTATTGTGATCATCAATCTGGAGTGTCCCTTTGCCAGTTATTTTGTATTCAGAAGGCTTCTGAAAAGATATATACATTAAAGAAAAAACAAGAGCTGCCTGATTCATTTCTCTGATAATTCAGTCAATTTATCACCCAGGATAGGGGATACTGGGGGGCGGGGGAGGGGAGAGCAGAAAAAATGAGTCCAGCCGTATGGAAGCAAGAGTGTGAGTTGTTCTCTGCAAGGGCTTTGCTATATACAAAGCAGTAAGATGCAGGAGAGAGTCTCTCACCAACATGCATTTGAGGACAAGCCCTGCCTCTTGCGGTGGTAAGACCTTCTACAAATTACTTCATCTCTCTAATCCTTGGTTCACTCAAAAATAAAATGTTCTAATAATTTAAATGAGGTTACATATGTAAAATACTTAGCTACAAGTTAGTGCTCAATTATTATTATTACTCTCGACAGATAATTGACTTTTATCAGTCAGTTTATCACTCAGGAAAGGGATATTGCTCCTTTTTTGTCAATAATAATAATTATTGTTATTACTTTTACCTTGGGAGATAAGATAGAGTGGAGATACATGGGTAGTTCAGACAGGGAGAGACCAGGAGCTGTAGTATGAAGGCACAGGACACATTTAAGATGGTTTACAAAAAGAGCAGTGGTCGGGGTCTTCAAACACCAGCTGGGCCCTTTCCACTATCTATCCCTCCCAGAGAACTGCCAACTGTCATATTCACCAGTCAGTCAGCAAGTTTTATTGAGTCCCTCCTACGGACTGGGCACTTTTCCAGGTGCCAATTTTAAAACGGTGAACATGACAGGCAACAGTCCTATTCCTAGTTAGCTTACATTCTGTGAAGATCCTTGGATAATCAGGTGAGCAAAGAAGCAGGGAGGATAATTTCAGATTGCAAAAAGTCAATAGGTTAGATAGGGAGTGCTGTGGGAGAATGTACTGTAGCTAGAGGCGAAGAAAGGCCCACTGAAGAGGTAAAATTTAGCTAGGCTAGAAGGAAAAGGGGCCAGCCTCATAAGGTTCTCCGGAAAGGCCATTCCATTCAGAGGGTTCTGCATATCAAAGATCTTGAAGTGAGAATGATCTTGGCCTCTTCCAGGCCCATGTGGCTGTTGCATCTATGAGACCATGCTGAAAAGGGTAGCAGAGCCCAAGGCTAGGAGGAACTTGTAGGCCAAGCAAGGGACGTGGATACCAAGTGCTGCGTGAAGCCAAGAAGGGCTTGAAGCAAGGGAGCAAAGTGATGGATTGACCATACAGTCTCTTGCCATGAACTTGAAAAATTACCAACTTGTAGCCATGTAGACTTTATAAGACTTGCATCCATTTATTTATTCTTGACAACAAACCAGTGAGGTGATTGAAGTAGGAATTTTGCTCGCCTGATTTTATAAATAAGAAAGCTAAGGCTTAGAGTGCCCAGGTTTCCTAACTTGATGCCTCATCCAAGCAGAGTAAAATCAGTTAGTGGCAGAGGTATGGGGTCCAGTCTAGGTTTTGGGATTCCAATCCTGACTTCTATCTCTTACAAAGAATTCAGTTCACTCTTCCTATTTATTCTATTAAGTATTTTTTTTAAGTTTTGATTATTTTCTCCTGTTTGTTTTCACACCTTATGATTCCTATTTGATTTCCCATTAGGTCCTGACAACTAAGGGTAAACTCCTAGGATGTATGTGTTAGGCTTCTGTGAGTGGTAATAACCCCAGTGCTACAAGAATCACTGAACGCATAAATATGACATGACTCTCTTCTTGCCAGTCCCTTCGTGGAAGTGCACGCTGAGCTTAAAGAGAAGCCTAGTGAGGGGTTCAGACTGGCAATGTAGACAGAAGCATTTCATCAACATCTACGAAGATTTCATGGGCCCTTCCAGACCTTGCCACAAACTGCGCTTATTAAAACAACAGGCACAGTAATTTGTGCTGTATGCTAAGTGCAACATTTGTGATTCAGTATTTGTGATATTTACAGTTTTCTACATTACTGGACCAAAAATGCACAGAACCCAGAATGACAGCAGTCAAAGACAGCTTTGCATATGTACTCTGACCAGGAAAATGAAAGGAGTTTCTTAAAATTTAATGAGAGGTAGAAAGGAACACTGGTTCTTTTCAAAATTTTAGTATTGACAGTACTAGTAGTGGTACTTGTAGTGATTTAGCAATAAAAGTTAGATATATTTGGGTGTAATGGTAAAGAGTTAGGGAAATTGAGCTCTATTAATCAAACAAAATAAAGAAAATGTTCATTAACTGCATAGTTTGTAAGCGTCATTTTTTTTTTTTTACTGTTTGTTAGGAAGATGGAGGCATGCACTGGAAACACTAATTCTAATTATTACTGTAAGTGGGAGTTTTTGGCACAAGGTCAAGAAATAATAGGAGAATGTGTGAATCTCACTATTGAGCTGCAGTAAGCCTAATCATTTGAATAAAGCCAGTTGTTTTTTCTTGGACCGTCTCTGGGCTGTTCAGTGTTCTGGATGAATCTAACACAATCAGGCTGTTCTCTGGTGTATAACCACTTCCTGCTGACTCAGGGCAACTTACTTCCTCTGCCGTTTATTAAAATGAAACATTCATATTAAAACCCCATTTTTTAGTGATGACCAAATGTACATTAGTAATGACATTATTAAAACTATTTTGTTTAAAATGAACTTTCACACTAGCGTGTTGCAAAGCGGCACAAACAAATCTATCTGATTTCGCTAGAGATGCTTTAAAAAGCTTGCAGATCTTTCTGGCACTATTACAGAAGGGGATTTGATGTGTGTTTCAGGAGACAATCTAAGTTTTTATGGCCATAAAAAATGAATACTGTTTCCAGTACTTCACATAGCAAATAATTTATAATTTATAATTTTTCATTAACATGCAAATGTGAAATAGTGTCTTCTATGTTTGTGTCTACTAATAATCTATTAAATATTTAGAGGCATAGTGAATACTAAAATATTTGGTGTGAGTACTGTTTAAATAGATTTTTCCCTAATTTTTATTTGTTTGTTTATTTATTTATTATTTTTTACTTCTGAGATGGAATCTCACTCTGTCTCCCAAGCTGGAGTGCAGTGGCACCATCTCAGTTCACTGCAACCTTCACCTCCCAGTTCAGGTGATTCTCATGCCTCAGCCTTTCAAGTAGTTGGGACTAAAGGTGCATGCCACCAAGCTTGGTTAATTTTTTTTATTTTTAGTAGAGACAGGGTTTCACTATGTTGGCCAGATTGGTCTCGAACTCCTGATCCTCAAGTGATCCTCCTGCCTCGGCCTCCCAAAGTGCTGGGATTACAGGTGTGAGCTACCTTACCTGGCCATGTCCATATATTTACATATGTAAAAATGTGGGAGAAACAGATAAGCAAATAATCAATTTAGTAATGGTGTTTGTAAAATAAGACAATAACCCAAATCTTTATATAGTTCTTGTTACTTTTCATAACATTATCACATAGGATGTCTTGGCCAACCATAGCAACAATAACATGAGGCTGATATTCTCCTCATTTCATGGATCATAAAACTAAGCCAATGATTAACTGGGTTGTTTTGTAAATATTTGGCCATCCAGTCAGCACAATGTCCTGGGAGTCATGCTTTATATTTCATTGCACTTCATTGCTAAATAGAATCTTAGGTATAAGATCAGAGTTCCAAGGTTTTAATACATATATTTGGTTAAGACCTTTACATATAGTTTGCACTGGCTATAGAATCTGAAATTTTCAGTACTATTTCTAGAGTGCCAAGAGTCTCCATTGGTTCATCCTACAAATATTCATTGAGTAAAGCATTATGCTCCTATGTGCTCAGCATTCTTACCAGGAGCCTGATGGGAACCAGAGATGAATCAGACACAGACATGACATCAACAGTAGAACAGTAGAGTCCAGAAGACAAGCTATGGAACAAAATTACTGTAATAAAAGTAGTATTGCATCAGATGCCATTAAAAGGGTACAGAAAATGTTTAAAGGAAAGAAAGAATGCTTTCAGATGGAGAGAGGATTTAGGCAGACTTCACTGAGGACTTACGGCTCCAGGATCCAGTGATTGAAAGAAACCGTTGAAAATCTAAAGCCCAATCAAGTGGTGTTTTAAGAAGTTTAATCCTAGAGGCCATGTGGCAAACTAGAGGGAGGAAGGATGGTTAGCTGGCTATTAAAGTATTTAGGAATAAGGGAACAAATTCTCAAACGAAAGGATGATGGAAATAAATAGAAAAGAAATTCTTCAAAGTCAAAATTCTGGAAAAACTTTTAGAACCAAACACTGACTGTTTTCAGTAAGGCATCAGCGGGGTGTCAGTAGCGACTTGGAGTTCAATCAGGATTATGGCAGAATATTGAATCCCCTCCTTCCTCTCTTAGTGTGTTCTGGGTTTTATTTTAGCTTTTGTTTTGTAGAGACAGGGCCTCGCTGTGTTTCCCAGGCTAATCTTCAACTCTTGGTGCCAAGTCATCCTGCCATCTTGGCCTCCCAAAGTGCTGGGATTACAGGGCTGAGCTACTGTACCCGGCCCTCTGTTCTGGGTTTTTTAATTTCTCTACAGTGACAATTTTATTATTATTGCCTTCAGTGTAGTTTTTATGGAATGTCTGGTTGCATTAGGATACTTAAAAGAAATAAATCTGATACAAGTGAAATTATTCTTACAAGTTATATTAATGACTTGATACAGCCCATGTCTTCAAGGAATTTGTAGTTGAATGAAAATGTCTTTAATCTCTGTACTGGGATCTCCATATATTCAAAGTGAAATTGAGGACTGGGTTACCTTTTGACAGTATAAGTCCTCTACTCACAAACCTCGGCAGTTACTCCTTTGGCCAAACCTGGAGACTGACCTCCATTACAAATTTTAAGCATATTAGAAATAATCTAGCAAATTGAAGTGCAAGTAAAGGAACAGAGAAATAACTACAAATATTATACACATTAGAAATATCACAATGGTTTAAAATCCTCCCAGACTGCATTATGAACCTGTTTCAAAGAGAGAGTACTTGGGTAATATTTGAAGCCACAGGTATGATATAATCCTTGCTACCCAGATGGTGTTGCCATTCCAACAGGTCCACTGCCCTTTCTCCTGCTGATGGGATTCTCTCTAGTAGAACTGTGGCTCTAAAGATGTCTTTATATACCCACTGGTGAATACTTCTGTGCCCCAGTACACTTTTACATTTTTAAGGCTTTCTTATCTACCTCTCAGGGAAGCCTCCATGCTGTACCTTGGCTCCTAGACATTATGTCACAGTCATATGCACTATCATAATGAAACATTTATTGTAAAGTCATTTTCATACTTTATAAAGTGGATTTGTGCTTTGCTTATCTGATTAGAATGTCAAGAACTTCTGTACAACATTTCATTCAAGTATTCGAATGATATTTTCTTTGGGGTTTATCTATATCACTAATTCTTAATTACACATGATAATGGGTATATCATTCAGGGTATAATCAGAGAAACAGAACACCTGTATGGTGCCTGGTATATGGTGGGCTCCCAGTAAATAATCATTTATAATGAATGAATGGTCTTCTGATACTTAGCAAAAAATATGGATGTTCTGTGTCTAGGATAGGAAAGTCACCATGAATTCATTTTTCAGTGTAACTACCATCTGATGTACCCATGTCAAACATATCAAATCTCCTTTCATGACAGAATGCAGTCTCACAAAATGAAAGGGAAGCACAAAGCTAAGTTACCTTTACCTTAGCTTTACCAGAGGACTGATATCTTGTCTTGCAAAATTTGCTTTACTTTCATACAAAATAAACAGTAATTCTCAAATACAGATAAGCGGACTAGGATTGGGTTGACTAGAGGGGTAATTTGTTTCAAAAAACATAAAGAATGATAACGTTCTCATCTGAGAACTGCTCATATTACCACTGCCATCGAGTTTCAAATTCAGTAGGTATGGGGTAGAATATAGGGCATAAGAATCAGCATTTTAATATGGTTCCCCTGATAATTGTGTCACAAAGCCAGGCTTAGAAATCAGGGGCCTGCAGCATACAAGACTGGCATCAAGATCATTCACGGTTTGCAGCGCATCAGTGATGGTCGGGGGTAGAAGAACATGGAAAGCCATGCTCCCCAGAATCCATGGGGCTGATAAAACTTGTGAGAATTTTTTTTTAAATTGCATATAGAAGTTGAGCAGAAGAAACTTGTTGTTATAGCCACATTAACAAATCACTATTTTTACAGACCAACTTACAGCTCATGAGAAAGACGTTTTTATATGAATGGCCTTACCACCATATGGTTGTTGTGAAGTCACTTGTCAGCCTAGGACAAGTAGAGTGTGATCTCACAGAGAAGCTCATGGAGTCTCGTGAAAATCTGCTCAATGGCGAGGGGAGTCAGAAAATGTTTTAAAAGGACAACTTTTACCCTGATTATAATAGCATTTTAGAGGATTTTAAGTGTGGGAAGCATAGATGTGACAACATAGTACATCCAAGGATAGCTAACAGAAATGTATCAATAGCAATAACAGAATTGATGACTCAACAATGATTGGTAATTAGGTTTTACAGTAAGCTGCATAATATCGGAGAAATGAAGATATTGTTAATTGTTTTTAAGAGACTCCTCAGAGGCCAAAAATGATTCCCCGCCTAGCCTAAACAAAACCATAAAGGAAGTTAAGCTGTTGGCACAGAGAAGTGAATGAGCAGCAGGAATCTAGATGTTCATCTTTTCCTTTGTGAAGTCCGTACTGTGTGCAAGATCCATGGTTAAGATGGTAGAGGGAGTAGGCTTAGGTAAGTATACTGTGCCAAGCATACTTCCTAGAGTGTGTAAAATGAACACTGCCAGCTTCTAGGTGTAGCTCTTCCTAGTTAAACATAGAATGGAGTGATGTCCATAAGAATACAATCTTAGTTCTTCTTGGCGGTGATACAAACAGCAGTTTTATGAAAATTAAAAATGACCATCAAAACATGGGAATACAAAATACTATTTAGTTAACAGACTTTCTCAGATAAGGTAATCAACCTATTCAATAAGTTGAAAAAATATTTCCATTATTTTTCTAGATTTTCTTGTCCTGTATATGTGTAATGATCTGACAGTCACAAATACCAATAGTATAGCATTGATACTTGGAGTCACAGTGTTGTTTAAATTCTTAGTTTCAAAGAGCATAATGTCTGCCAGGCCTGAGTTTTTTCTTTCTCTTTTTTTTTCTTTTCTTTTTTTTAAGTCTCATCCTATGCATTTGTGCTGATTTGCTGATTTACATATCTCCACTGTTGAAAATCATATCTGTTTCTTAGGCCCAATTTTCAAGTTCCAAGCATTGGCAGTGTGACCACAAATCTCTATGATCTGATGCTTTATTTGATTTTTGTGTGTTTGTTTTAATGGAAGTGTAGAAAAGGAGGGAAGAAGGGAGGGGAATATTTGATTTGCTGTCTAGCCAACACAATTCTAAAAAGCATTAAGCGGAAACTGCTACAAGTGTTTATTTTCTAACTCTTTCTTGTATAATGGGAACAGTCAAAATCTGAACAAGAGTCGATATAAGAGTTGTGGTTTATGATAAGCATATCAGCCAGTGGATAGACTAAACCCCAGTGACAGCTGTGAAGGTTCTTGGAATCAGACATCCTTCAATAACGTGTTTCCCCAAAGCTTATAGACACTGTTGTAGAATAGGGTCAAGGCTTATGGCAGATGTTGAATGTCTCTGAGCTACGTGAAATTTCTCTCTGTGGATACGTGCCTAACAACCATTACATCAAACCACAGGTACGACGAAGCCCATTTTCCTCTTTGACATGATACTGTTGTTATTCTAGAGGCAAAGCCTTATGCTGTTGCTAGCTGAAAAAGACACTAAAAGCTGAAAGAGTGCAGGCACAGAATTGGGAACAATTGGGCTATACTGACCATGAAAATATAAAGCAATGATTTTACCCAGCATAAACCACATAGCTCATTACAGTATGGTGTCTTGTAACAAGGACACCTAAAATAACAAGTGATCATTGCTTAAAAAGTTAATTTTGTGGAAATTCTTATAATGTTAGCATATTTCATAGATATGATTCTACCCAACTGTAACCTTTGTTATGATAGCAAATGATCATTTTTTTTTCATAGAAAAAGAAAACCTGACTGCTTAATTGATTTATTCATTAAAGGAAATCTTGTAATTGAGCAATCAGGCCAGGTTTACTATGAGTGTCTGATGAAAGAAAGTAAGATGATAAACAGCAACGGGTCAGATGGCTTCCAAATATCAGTGAACGTCCATAATACCTATTGAACTACTTGTAATTCATCAAGAAATACTGGATGGATAGAAATTCTCTTGGTACTGGGGAGACAGCTAAAAGAAGTAAAAGTAAAATTTCTATACTCACTAGGCATTCTTGGAAAAACTAAATCTATTTTAAGAATAGTAACAGGAAAATTATAAGAAAATACTAAGAAACAAAAATTATAGGGCTGACTTAAATTATTAATAATGTTAATATGTAAAGTTGCCATCTTAATAGTTTATAAAAATGTTATACGTTATCTCATTTTATAAGCACGATAATAAAATAACTTGCCTTTCATCAATAGCATACTCCTATCAGATCCTGGGCGATAATCCTATCTTCTCACCACCAGAGCACTCTTCTTTCCATACTTCTCTTTCAGTGAGCAACAGAGAAAGTTTAGAAAAGTGTAGTAGAAAAATACACCTGAAATTTGATTACGGGATGTAAATGCCTTTAACCCTGAATATCAGGTATGATTTACTCTCCAGGGTTTGCTGACCTTTGGTGGGAAATAATCTACCAGACCTTGTGAAGAACCAGGAGAAGGGTAACAGACATCTAGCTGCCTGTTTTATTAAAGACTACTTCAAGGAGGAAGAAGAGTTTTCCTGAAAATTGTCCAGAGGACCCAGTTCACAGAAGTCCCTTTGCAGGTTGGCCTCTTTGTCTCCTACATGGAAGGAAACTATCATGTGTTCTCAAACCCCTGCTGTCCCTTTGCAAGATTTTTCTAGCATTTATCAAAAAAAAAAAAAAAAGAAAGAAAGAAAAAAGAAAAGAAAGAAATGGATTTTCTAGAAACTGCTAGAGAACAGATGTCTTGAATAGGCAAGACAACACTTCACATGATATATGTTTTACTTTTTCCTGTTGCTTTGTTTTGTTTTTGGTTCAGCGAATAAAACATATATTCTCCTACATGCATTCTCACAGACCAGAAGCATTATTTTAAAAAGTTCCTTCCAGGCTGAGTGCAGTGGCTCACGCCTGTAATCCCAGTACTTTGGGAGGCCAAGGCAGGTGGATCTCTTGAAGTCAGGAGTTCGAGACCAGCCTGTCCAACATGGTGAAACCCCATCTCTACTAAAAATACAAAAATTAGTTGGGCATGGTGGCACACACCTGTAATCCCAGCTACTTATGAGGCTGAGGCAGGGGAATCGCTTAAACTCAGGAGGTGGAGTTTGCAGTGAACTAAGATTGTGCCACTGCACTGCAGCCTGGGAGACAGAGCAAGACTCTGTCTAAAATTAATAAATAAATTAATAAATTAATAAGCTATTTTCAAACAGAAAAGAATATCCAGGTTTTAAAAATCAGTCTGTAATATGTTGTTACAAAATATTTATATAATAGTGTACATTTTATTTTCTTTGTACTTAATTTTCTAAGTATTTATCATTCTAATATGGGAATAAATCATTACAAAGCATTACATTTGAATACTTTAGCAACATTAACCAGTAACCTCAAAATATTGTTATAACTTGAACTTTTTTGTGATCATTTAAAAAAGAAGTATGCATTTAAGTTGCTCCATGATATACTCTTCCTGCTGTAATCCCATTAACAAAGTCTTTAATTCTAGAAAACAAAAGACTTAGAAAGCTTAACATTTTACTTCCTTTTTTTGAAAAAAAAAGTTACATATATAAAACTTTATCAGAGTTAATATGATAAGCTAAGCAGAAAAGTTTAATATTATTTATGGTTTCATGAAGTGTAACATGATAATTTGGGCCTTACCTAGTAATAAATCTAGTTTAAATCCAAGTTTTTTCTTGTTTTGCTTCCCCTCACCTCCCAGTGTCATAACAGAACTCCTGTAAAGATGTGAAACAGATTTTATACTTTCTTCCCAGGAAATATCTTTCCTGATATTTCAGGAAAAAAAATCTCTCACCATTTAGACAACGAGTATGCAAAATGGGAAGTGGAAACTCAACACACATTTCATTAATTTGATCTAAGTAAATATCCTAGAGATAACTCAGTCTGAAATAGCCACACAATTTCCAGCAATGCTGTGTTTCTTAACAAATATAAAGCGCAATGTTAAAGTCACTTACCTTCTCTATTGCAGGAATTAAATTATTTGGGTTGGTTATCTACATGGATCTAATTAATGGTCAGAGTGCCAAGTCTCCCTTCACTTTGTAATGCATAGACCTAGCCTTTGTTCCGTGCCCCTGAGCATTATGGTAAAAAATGAAAGCAATTAAGGAGTTTCTGGGAATTATCTTCTTATTAAGAATGGCAAACTCATCTGGCATAAAGAAAAATGATAGTAGAAGGCTGACAAATGTCTAAAAAGTGGTAGCTAGAAGCATAGAGATGGAAATGAAGATGAAATGGGGAGAAGATAAATATGAGTGTGATCATCAAACAAATGCTTATTTACATTCATCCTTTCGACAAACATATATTGCATGCTTACCAGGGTGAGATCCCAAGTTAGGCACTAGGAATAGAGAAGGGAACAAGTTAAAGTCTCCATGACAAAAGTGGAAGATTACAGATCTATGATTACCGTAGATTTAGAAGAATGTAAAAGAGGTGGACAGGATAGGTATTCTGGGGAAAGCATAGAGAAGAGTCTCTGAATGATCAGGAGAGGCTTAGGAAATGCTTCCAAAAAAAGTAATGTTTGTTCTGATCATGAAGGATGGTGTTGTTAGCTGGTTGCCTCTCACAAAAGAGAACTTGAGGCAGATGGATAAATACGATTTACAAGGAGAAAGTTATGTGCTTGAACTTGGCATGTTTAGTGAGTGTTAATGACACTGTCTGCCAGGTGGGTTTTCTTTCTTTTCTTTTCTTTTCTTTCTTTCTTTCTTTCTTTCTTTCTTTCTTTCTTTCTTTCTTTCTTTCTTCCCTTTCTTTCTTTCTTTCCTCCTTCTTTTTTTCTTTCTTTCTTTCTAAAATTCAGAGATAGGGTCTCACTATATCACCCAGGCTGCAGAGCAATGGTGTGATCATAGCTCACTGCAACCTCGAAGTCCGGGGCTCAAATGACCTTACCATCTCAGACTCCCGAGTAGTTACAACTACAGCACACATAACTATGCTCAGCTAATTTAATTTAATTTAAGGTTTTTTTTGTTTTTTTTTTTTGGTAGAGACAGGTTCTCACTATATTTCCCAGGCTAGTCTTAAACTCCTGCATCAAGCGATTCTCTTGCCTCAGCCTCCCAAAGTGCTGGCATTACAGGCGTGAACCACCAGGCCCAGCTCAGGTCGTTGTAACAGAAGAAACTGGTAAGTCAAGAGATAGACCATGAAGGAACATTGAATTGAGTCATGAAGGTTCTGAATTGAAGTTTAGCGCATACACATAAGTCCCTTGGTATTGGGTCAACTTTCTTGCTGAGGGGATTTTGTTTCACAGGCTGATGAGAGTGGTAACACAGTGTAGTGGAAAAGGCACTGAACTCTACCACCAGCCTAAGCTACCTGGGGCTCTAGACAACAGTCTCAAACTCTCCAGACTAATTATCTTCATTGCAAATGAGGAGGTTGGACCAAGTGATCTTTAAGATTTTTTGGCTTGAAATTTCTGTGGTCTTTTTCTTCATTTTGGATCCACTGCTCTATGAATAGAACTAATGAGAGGCTGCCCTTGCCCTATCTCAATACTGAAGAGAGAAAACAGTGAGTCACATGACCAGATTGAGCCAATCGCCTAGTTAGGTAGTGATATCGTCCATTTAATCAGGTTTTCTTGGAGATGGAATTCTGGTTATAAAACCACACAGTGTGTTGATTTGTGACAGAAGCCACAAGAGGATGGTACACATGGGAGGAAAATAATTAATTTCCACACCTCCTACTTAAGCAGGAGTCCAGCTATGTAGAATAAGAATAAAAGTGAAATATTATAAGTCCATCTGTAGATTTTGTTTTTTTACTGAAGTGGGCCAATAAATTTTAACATCACTGCCAACTCAACTTTTACTTTTTAAAAAAATTCCAGTAAAAAATTCACAATTTCAGCTTTGTGGTGGTTTCAATTTTAAAAGAGGAGGGATGGGGAGTCAGAGACAGTTTCAGTCTCTGTGAGACTGAGCTTTACAGTTTATCTGATTTGAAAGTAAGACACCTCAATGCAATAATATTGTACAAGGTAACTTGAATTCTGCATTCACAGGAGTATTTTCAGCACTTCTGACTACTGGTTTGGCACTCTGACAGGAAATATTTTGAGGCTTCTACATGGGCAGCACAGCCATTTCACATTAATCTTAAAAAGCTTTCTGGAAATTATGGATTTTTGCTTTTAATTTCAAAATGAATATGTAGCACACATATGTAAACTGTGAAGCGATCTCGCAAATTCAAGTGGAAGAAGGACTATTGTCTATGGAAGAGGCTAACATTTTAAAAGCGAAATAAAATAAGTAAGATTTGTTTAAATAGGTGTTTAAGTTAAGACTAAGGACAACTTGGAAATGCAAGGGGTGCTTCATAGGAGTTACTCATAGATAGTCACATGAGAGGTAAAAAGTAAATCGGTGCAGAGAATGGACAAGTTAACTCCACAAAATAAGTCTGCCTGTTTAGTCAAGAATACCCTTAACATTAAAATTAAATGCAGACATTATGTTTTCAGGTCACAGAGTCAATATAGTGACATAGGTCAAATTAATTTTATCACCTCACATCAGAATGGCTGACAGAATTAGAAACTATATAACATCTAGAAAAACATTCTTGAGATGACCACTACTAAATAAGAGCTAATTTCAGTCTTTTAGATAATTTGCATATAGCAATGCATTCTAGTCTTACTCATCATCTCAGATTTATCTTAATCATGGCGTGGTTAGAGAAATCAGTACCATTTTATACAACATTGATTGATGCAAACTGACTGATAGTTCTAAGTCCTATACTTAAGTAGATGGGCTCAAGACCTTCATTTGTTTCTGTCAAAATAATTCTGGGAAGTTCTGGTACCAATAAAAATTAGACTAAATTCTAATTTGAATTTTTTTTAGTAAAAAAAAAATCCATTTCATTACAGTGAGATTTTTAACTCTTTGTGTGTGTGTCATATGCACATGCATATACATTATATTTAAATATATTTAAATATTACAGAAGGTCCTGACTTATGATGGCTCAACTTACAATTTTTTGATTTTATGATGGTGCAAAACTTCTGTGAATTCAGTATGCTCCAAATGTAAGATGGAGTTACCTTTGGAGAAACCCAACATACATTAAAAATATAGAAAGTCAAAAGCACTTTCAATTTATGATATCTTCAACTTGCAATGGGTTTATCATTGAGAGCATCTACACAGTATTAGAATATACTAATAGACTTCTGGTATGCTCAATAAACATAGTTTTCTTTAAGCATATGGAAAGATTCATTTTAAGGTATGAGCATAATAAAAGTGTTAATTCTTTTGTACCCGAATCTATGACCCATTCATTTATTCAAAATTGTATTGTTAGCTTAATATGTGCTAGCCACCTATATCTTCTGCATATATTATATTAGATTGTGTGTTTTTGTCATCACAAAGGCTTCAATAATAAAACCATATGATTGTAGCAGAATAGTCCATGTAAAATACTGATTATTTATTTTCACATTTACCAGTTTATCATAAATGATATCACAGGGGATGCAGATGCAGAGATGCATACAGTGAGGTATGAGGTAAGGTACAGAGCTGGCTCATCAACCTTACCCTACTCTCAGAAGCTGACCTGTGCACTGATGCTTATTAATGTATTTTTTCTTTATGAAATAATTATTGGGTGGCCGATATATGGTAGATATTGTTTTAGGCATGAGGAATGGGGTAGATCTGTAAACAAATCCATCAAAATCTCTTCCTTCACAGAGTTTATATTTTGGTGGAGGAGAAACTGTAAGTTTTATGATTGTGAAGGATGGTAGTGCTATGGAGAAAATTAGAGCAGGCTGAACAGGGATGCAGAAAATTGGTGTGGGGGTGGCAATTTAGAATAAGACATTAGGATAGACTTCACTAGATTGACAACGAGCAGTAGCAATATTAGTAATGCACTCTCATTCCATTTACACTTGGTTAAGTGGTTAAAATATTCAATATTGAGCAGCTAAGTAGATATTTCATGTGGTAGCCTTCTAAAAATCTCAATGTCCTAACACCTAGAGCCTGCAAATATTAACTCATATGTTAAGTGATACTTTGCAGATGTGATTAAATTAAACATATTGTGATGGGGATATCATCCTGGATTATAAAGGTGAGTTTGATACAATCACATGAGTTCTTATAAAAAGGATGCTGGAGGAAGCAGAATCAGGAGAAGGCCATGTGATAACAGAAGCAGAGGGAAGCCCAGAGATGGAAGCTATGCCAGTGGTTTCGAAGATGAAGGAAGGGGCCATAAGCCAAGGAATACAGTTGACCTCCGGAAGCTAGAAAAGACAAAGAAATGAATTTTCTCTGGGAGTCAGAAGGCACCAGCCCTGCTAACACTTTGATTTTAGCCTTGGAAGATTCATTTCAGTCTTCAGACCTCCAAAACTGTAAGAGAATACATTTGAGTTGATTCACTAATTTGAGGTAACTTGTTATAGCAACAGTAAGAAACAAATATGCTATTTATGATCGTTCAAATCCAAGAGTTCTGCACATAGGCTACGAATACAGCTAAATGTACTGATTAAGAACTCCAGAGCCCTAACAGTCGGTTAAATAAGTCAACTTGGTTTAGAGGCAAACACTCAAGTTAATATTGTAGTTGTGCCATTTTATAGGCCAGCAATGTGGGCCACTCAACTTAACTTATTTGAAACCTTGTTTTATTAGCTGGCAATAATATCTGCAATACACTGTAAGGTTATTTTGAGCATCCCCCTAAAAAACAAAACCATGGAAAAAGTAGAGTCTGGTTTATCCATCCATCCATCCATCCATCCATCCATCCATCCATCCATTCATTTACAAATACTTAATAAACATCTACCATGTGTCAATCACTGTTATGAGTCCTGGAATTATAGTGAAGACTATCACAGACATATTCCTTTTCCTGATGGCAATTTTATTCTAGTTAGGAACACAGAAAATAAGCAGGTAAATGAATAATTTCAGATATTGATGAGTATGCAATGAAGAAAAAATGAGAAAATGCATTTCTGATTACTTTACATTTGAGCCAAGACCTGAATATTGAAATGAAGCTAATCATGTTATGATATGAGAAAGTGGGTTTCACACAGAGAGGACAGCAAGTCAAATTCGGTATCAATTTCAATGTTCCAAAAATCAAAAGGTCAGTTTGGCTAAAGTGTAGTGAATAAGGGAGAGGATGATACAAGATGAAATCAGAGTCAGACATGGTCCAAAACCTTGGATTTTATTCTACTTATAATGAAAACCAAAGAAAGTTTCAACCATAGGAGGACGTGATCTAATTTATATTTTTTAAAGTTATGATGGTTGTCATGTGGTAGATATTTGAAGCAAAGATACGTTCTTTATTTTAATTTTTTAAATTTTTAAATTGACTCTGTGCATATTTTTGAGGTCCACTTTGATGTTTCTATGCATATGTATTTTGTATAATAATCCAGTCAGGGAAGTTAGTGCATCCATCACCTCATGCATTTATTATTTCTTTGTGGTGAGAACATTCAAAAGCCTCCCTTCTAGCTATTTTGCAATATGTAATATTATACTTTACTGTTAACTCATTACCCTACTGTGCAGTAGAACACAAGAACGTATTCCTCCTAAGAGTAACTATGTACCTATTGACCAACCTCCCCTCATCTTCCCTCCCTTCCTAGTCTCTGGTAACCGTTGTTCTACTCTCTGCTTCTGTATCTTATATGTTTACATTCCACATATAGGTGAGATCATACATTCATATTTCTGTGTGTGGCTTATTGGCTTATTTCACTTAACATGATGTCTTCCAGTTTCATCTATATTTTTGCAAATGACAGGAGTTCATTCTTTTTTGTGACTGGATAGTATTCAATTGTGTATATGTACCACATTTTATCCATTCATCCATGGACAGACACAGGCTGATTCTCTATGTTGGCTATTGCGAATAGTGCATCTGCATGGGAGTGCAGATGTCTCTCTGACATACTGATTTCATTTCCTTTATGTATATACCCAGAAGTGGGACTGCTGGATCACATGGTGGTTCTATTTTTAGGTTTTTTTTTTTTTGAACATCATGACTCTTTTCCTTAATGGCTGTACTAGTTTAAAATCCCACCAACAGTCCTCAAAGTGCTGCCTTTTAGCCACATGCTTGCCAACAGTTGTTTTTACGTTCTTTATTTTATTAGAAGCCTATTCATTCTCATTAGAAGCCTCCACCATTCTCAGAGTATATTCAGATACATCTCCAGGAATGGGAAGATAGGCTGCTTATAGAGGGGAAAAGATATATGTCAACAACTATCACTTTCTATGCAATTCACTCTCTGTCTCTTTCTCTTATCTACCTATTATCTATGTATCTATATATTTATTATCTACCGCTTTATCTATAATAGGTATAGATGAATTACAGCCCACAGGCTAAATTTGCCTGACACCTCTATTTTTGTGAATATAGATTTATTGGAACACAGCCATGCCAATTTGTTTATTATTTGTATTGTCTAGGGTTGGCAGGGTGGAGTGGTTGTGGCAGAGACTATATAATCTTCAGTACTCCAAATCTTTACTATCTAAATAGAAAGCAAAACAAAACAAGCCAAAAAACAAAACAAACAAAACAAAAAACAAAGACAAAAAAAAAAAAAAAAAGCCAACAACCAAAAAACAACAAAAAACCCCTGCCAGTCCCTTTTCTTATTTTGATTTTCCACAATACATTATTCATCCTTCTCTTGTCCTAGTCTTGGGGTTAAGACCCCTGGTCTACCTTCCTCTCCTTGTTGCTCATTTACTGCCAAACCTAATTTTAGTGTTTCCTTCATCTTTCTTGCCAGTGGCTGTGTTTCAGTTTCTTTACCTGGACTTTTTTGGGTGGTTGATATCCACACTTTAGCTTTGTCTGATGGTTCTTTTGATGTATTCTAATTCACAGTTTTTATCAGGAACAATGTATGTATATTGAAGTACATATTCAAGCACAACAGAAATCCATTCTGCCATTTAACTTCATGGACTTTTAATATTTAGATAGATTCAAAATGCAAATACATTCATTTTCTTCTTCATTTTCCACTACATGTAGGTCTTTCAAAATTCACATTGAGGATGAAGAAATCACATAGCTGGCAGTCATGTCGCTTCAAGCAGAGATCTCTTTTACTGGCAGCCGTAGCATAATAGAGTCTTAGAAAGAATCTGTTTGCAGCCCATTCACAGATATTTCCCACATCTCTTCCCCACATCCATAATGTTAAATAGTCAACATCAGGATGTCCTTTTGTTCTGTTAACAATCATTCTGCTGCACGATTATGTAATAATGAGTGTGTTACTTATTTTTTCTGGACTTTAGTTTCCTCTTTAACAAAATGAGGAGCAAAATCAGATTGCCTCTAAAATTCCTTTCAACTCACAGTTTCTCTAATATATTTTGAAGTCTCTCTAAAATTAAGCCTTGTACAAAAGATGATTCTTGAGCAAATACATAGTGAATATTAAATTAGTTTACTTCTTTACCAAGCCCCCTGTGCAAGATAAAATGTCTGCAGCACCCTCTCATGCTGGTGACACAAAGCTGCTCCTTTCAGTGGTCACTTTTAAATGCATTCACTGCCTTGATCTCTTTGATCTAGTTCTCTTAACACACGTGTTCAGAACTAGCTGGAATCACATCTCATATTTGTGAGTCTTTCAGAAATAAAAACTGTTCACACCCTGAAACAGCTCCTTTTTATTCCTGACAGAACAGTTTGGTCTCTGTACATTCAGGAAGTTATCGAGTGTGCTTGCCAGGAAGTAGGGGATTTTGCAAATATTTTAAGTCAGATAATATTTTCTCACAAATATAAATAAAATCCTTAGTTTACAATATGTCGTCTAGTGTGGCAAAGGAAGAATAGATCCAAATGAAACAGTGGCCTTTAGAAAATCAAAACACCATAGCTTCCTTTAAGAAGCACTGGATTCATCTACTTTGCCATAGCTTTCTTTAATCAGATGAATGTAACAAGTTGATTAGACTTTACAAGCGTCAAGAAAAGTCAGAACCACTTAAACTGAAAAATAGGACTCAGGATGTAAATTATTCACAGTTCATTAGACTAAGACAAGCATTTCTCAAACATTTCTGTATGCTTGAGAAAAGCGACATATTGAACCCTATTTTACTGTGAGGCTCAAAATGGCAATTAACAGTCTTAAGCTGCATATAAAACCCAATATGAACTGCATTTACAAGAAAATTGTGTGAGAATCAAATTATGTTATCTTTGGTTTGAAGAACTAAGAAATAATTGCCAATAAGTATTCATGTATAGGACCAATTTTTTTGAAACAAGTTATTTTAATTACTACTAGTGTCAGGAGTACGTGAGGGTGATTTTATTAGATTTAATGTGTTTAGTGGAGCTGCCTGACTGTGGCTGCTTTTCTTGACAAGACATTAGAATTTATTTTATACTTGCATTTTTCATCACAGACCACTGCTATAATAAAACTATATTTTATTTTAAGTTAATCTCTTATTTTGCAATACTTTTTAAAACTTCTGCTGAAAAGTAGAGCTGAATGATGAATTGCACAGCAATATTTTTAAAAGCTACAGAACATCTACTGAACTAGTAAGAAGCAAATAATGGACTTAACAGTTGCAAACTCCTCCTTATATTTGTATTAGATAATGTCTGTTTATGTTAGATCACTTGATGATTATTCTACTTGTTGTTTTTTCTACAGTCTCTACTTTGACACAACTTTCAGTAATTTGAAATGTCCTAATCCTTCAAGTAAATTTCTCTACCTTAAAGGCCCTACCCTCTACATGGCCAACAAACAAACAAAAATGTTTGTAAGAGAAATGAAACAAAAACTAAAGTGTACATTAGGCCACTGAAAGCAAACAAAATAAACTGGAAACTGTCTTTCACCATATGATGTGATAAGTTCTCTGAAGACTCACCCGGAAAGACAGCATCATTCTTTGTGGTGAGCAGATTGAAAATTCAGTATGTCTGAGATTGACATATGTGGACTTCCTTTCACCCCATCTAAAAGTTAACTGCTTTCTCACTCAGGGCTATTTTCTCGTTTCAGTCCTTGTAAATTTTCTTCACTCTGAAAACCTAAAGGCTTGGCAAACATATATCTAGATTAACGTATTTACTTGCAGCTGTGAATAAAGCAAAGCTCAAAAAACATAGTTCAATGTTTATATTGACATCACGTGATATCAATGAACACTTTCCTAGGTTTCTATTGACTATTAATTTGCAATTAGTCTACAACGAAAGAGCTTTCAGATGGTCTGGAGAAAAAGTCGGAACCTGAAATAGAAGTGAACTGCAGTTATAAAAATAAATCTCTAGAAAGAAGAGAAAAGAGAGGAATGTTCTAATCTTACCTTCATCATAATCTTATTAGCATTTCTCAGTGAGTAGTTCAAGTATCAGTCTATAGTCCTATGACTCTGTCTCATAAATATGTCAAGTGCAAAGTATAGTTATTTTAATAGTCTGTGTTGGTGGACCATCATGGATTTAATTAAGAGACAACTAGTGTATGAAATATGACACAAAAGCACAAGACTTAATGGAGAAATGTTTTACTGCAGATTTAAATCAGGGCCACAGACTTAATGATGATCCAGACTCAGAAATCCTACTTAAATTTAATTAATGCAGACTAGCGCAGACCTGTTCATATAGGAGAAAAAAACACAGACATAAAAAACATTAATGATTTAAGATTCTCAAAGTACACGGCCTTATTTATAAGGTTATGTGAACATGGGTTATTAATAGCTTATTGTTTTGCATTTTATTATGTGAGACATTTAGAATGTAAGCTGTATAAAAGTCTGTTAAAACATTATTTCTAGCCTCCTCATTTTCTGTGGTAAAGCGCCACCTCCTTTACTTCTTAGCAAAACAGCCAAAACACAGAATGCAGTGTAAGCCATTTTAGTCAGATAATGACTGAGAGAAATGTGATTTGATTTTATGTCTTTTCAAAAGGAGCATGGGTGTTATTTCTCTAACTTCACTTCACTTATAGGCATAAACAGAAGATGCACAAATAGATAATCTTCATATTTCTCTTAGTAGTCCTTGTTTTGTTGTTGTTTACACTAGAACCACTGAGTTGGAAAATCTGGCATCTGTATTATCTACAACCTTACTATTATCACAGAGAGAAACAATCACCAGGAATGTTATAAATTTATTGAAAAGATAGAATTTGAACAATTTATGAGGTGTAGCTTCATAACATTTACTTCTTAATAGACTTACACTAAGCCATACCCAAGAACACTTGTCTCAGTTTGTAAGAGTAAAGTTTCGTATTTTCTGTTTTGTTTTTGCTTTTTAATTCTTCTCAAACTTGTTTTGTTCTTAGGGAGATCTTAAGAATAATTTTAAGGGATTCAAAGAAAATTAATATAAGTTTTTTCTGATGCCTTCAGATTCTGTACTATCCAATTTTGGAATTTGTGCATTTTGAAATTGTCCCAAGATTTTTTTTTTTTTTTTTTTTTTTTTTTTGAGATGCAGTCTCACTCTGTTGCCCAGGCTGGACTGCAAATGGTGCCATCTCGGCTCACTCCAACCTCTGCTTCCCGGGTTCAAGTGATTCTCCTGCTTCAGCCTCCTGAGTAGCTGGGATTACAGGAGCACACTACTACACCTGGCTAATTTTTATATTTTTAGTAGAGACGGGATTTCACCATGTTCATTAGGCTGGTCTCAAACTCCTGACCTTGTGATCCGCCTGCCTTGGCCTCCCAACCAAGATTTCTTTAACATGTCTTTTGTCAATAACCTTTTCTGCAGTGTCTGCATGATTCTCAGTGAATCAAATTATTTCTCTCTTAATTCAGAACATTAGCCATTAAGAGCAATTTGTTATTTCTTGCCCTTGTTTATCATTAGTGGCATGCATTTTACCTTTTGCTAATCTCATCATTTCCCTTGATATATTTGGGAAAACGCTGTCATTCACCTTATTTCTCTACAATAAATCCATTCTGCCTTACGTATTTGATTGTTCTAGTTGTACATTGCAGTTGAGGTAACCTATGCTTGGTTAAGTTTCTTCCTTTCTTTATTTCCAGTATAGATGTTTCTTTTCTGGGTCACCATTTTTGTGTGAGGAAAAAGAATGGGTTCTTTCTTGCTTTTTTATTTTTTTAAATCTATTCTTGATGGCATGTACTTATTTAAAATATGCTTTACAATTTGGATATGTGGATATCCTTTTTTATTTTTAAAAATATGAGGATGGTCTGAGTGACTTCATAAGTATTATCTATATTCATGGTTTTAGCATTCATTTGTTTGATCTTGAGCTCTTCTATGATCCAAATGCCACTAGATATATCAAAGATTCACTGATGGTTAGAACAGCTTTTTGAGATTTTGATTAGGATAACTTTTAAGAGGTTGGTTGTTTTAAAAGGCAGTTAAACAAAACAATCATAGTTTTATTAACCTTTTATTACTTAAAAATAGTCATTGCAACGTGTCTTTAATAATGAGAGAGCAAGTGTTTAACATAACTCACCTTTCTAACGTGAAACTACCAGAAACCAATTATTTTGTATCATCAAAGATCTAATCAAAGTTATAAAGAAATACAATTAAGTATGGATTGATATTTTTAAGTCATCTAAGCACTTGTAGCACAAGCATCAATTCAGATTTTACAAAGACAAATCTGCAATTCCAATTAAAAAATAATCAGAGGAATTGTAAAATATATTTTTAAGTGCATTGATCAAAAGTACAATAGTCTCCTATAGCATAAGTGTGATTTAGAAAACAACCAAGCCACGAGTTTCTAGCATGTTTGTGTGAGATCTGTTTTTATCTGTCATTTATATAAATGATGCAAAAGTTTACTGTATCTTTGTCTTATTTGTTCATTTTTCTTTGTTGCCTGCATCATTAAGACAAATTCAAAGGTAACTTAAAATGACCAAAAAAAGATGTGACTAAATCTATATTCATACAATTTATTTTATGGTGTACAAATAATATTCAATGGGATCAATTTAAGTATGAATACCAATTGTAAGAATCCTTCCTCTTATTTGGAGAAGAATTCCATTTCCCACAACACAGTAAACTAAAACCTGCATACTACAAACCTGAAACACGCTAAATAAAATTTGACATCCTGTTAAATAAATATGTGAAGTTGTACGAAATTAGGTGAAATATTCTGTGGACCCCAGCAACAAACTGGGAGAAGAAATTATTGTAGGCGAGCCGGCATTGAAGCTGCTGAATGCCCCCTGGGTCTTCTGCCTTCTGTGACAGTCATAGTCTCTCTACTTAGTGCTGATTCTCAAAACAGTAGAATTGGTACCACCTGAGAACTTGTTGGAAGTGCAGAATTGTGAGCCCTACCTTAGACCTGCTTATCGAGAATCTGTCTTTTAGTTACATGCCTATATGATTTGCGTACATATGGCGTTTGAGAAGTCTAAACCATAGTTTCAGTTAATGTGTGTGGAAAGGTGAACAAACAAAATAAAATAAAAGCTTTTGGCCTTTACAGGGTTAGGGCTTGTATCGTAGACTTATCCCATCCAAAACCAGGGCTTGGGAAAGGCCATACCTTGAGGGAAACGATGAACTGGGCTGGTGGAGGAGCAGTTCTCCTCAGAGGGAGATATCAAGAAAGCTTTATTTATTTATTTATTTATTTATTTATTTATTTTTATTTGTTTTATTTTTTAGATGGAGTCTCGCTCTGTCACCCAGGCTGGAGTGCAGTGGTGCGATCTTGGCTCACTGCAAGCTCCGCCTCCCGGGTTCACGCCATTCTCCTTCCTCAGCCTCCAGAGTAGCTGGGACTACAGGCGTCCGCCACTACGCCCAGCTAATTTTTGGTATTTTTAGTAGAGAGGGGTTTTCACCATGTTAACCAGGATGGTCTCGATCTCCTGACCTTGTGATCTGCCCGCCTTGGCCTCCCCAAGTGCTGGGATTACAGACGTGAGCCACCGCGCCCCGCCGAGACGTCAAGAAAGCTTCTAGTTCTTAGGATTGGTTCTCTGTGGAAAAGGAAAAATTCCCTCCCTGAGAAATCATAGCCTTTAGTAGGTCCTTTTATGGTTCAAAAGCTTGAATTCTTATTAATTTTACAAATCGAAGAAACACAGTTTAGATTTTGAGAATTTTCATTAAAGTCAACCAAGGTTATTAGTGTACTAAAGTATCTGGCCAAGGCAAATATATATATTAGCCAATTGGAGATTATAAGATTCACACTTAAAACGTGTGTATGTGTATGCTCATTTCTACTAGTTTTCTTTGTATTTTATTTGGTTTTTCTTTTTTCTCTCTTATTGTCTTCCTTTCATTGTTTGAGGGTTTTTTCCTCTATTTTATCCAGTCCTGTGAAAACTATAGAAGTTGTAGACTCTATTTTTGTTCTTTGTTGGTTACCCTTTAAAAGTCAAGTCCAATAATTATATTTACTCCTTAGCATGAGTTAACTCAGATCTAGTTACAGCACACAGTGTGCTATCACTGGATATCAGGCTCTGTTCTAATTATTTAACCCTCACAAAAGCCCTGTGAGACAAGCACTATTATTACCTTCATTTTACAGGTGAGAAAAATAAAGCCCATAATGTTTAAGTTTACGAAAGCTATATCTTTAGAAAGTGTCCAAGATGGGATTGGAGATTAGATAATGTAGGGCTAGAAATTATGCTCTCAATTGTTATACTGGAGAATCTCGCTGATTGTTCAGTATGTTAGGTCTGTCGCCTGCGTGTGTGTGTGTGTGTTTAAATCCCCCCAATTAGATTTTTATTATTTGTATACTCATTTTTTATTTATATTTAACCACATGCTTATCATTTCTTTACTCGACTTGTCTTTCCATAACTCTGACCTTCTTTCGGGGTCACGTTTCTCCTTATTAAATAATATTCTTTAGAATGACAGTCTGTTAGTTAAGATGATTAAATCTATCTGAAAATGCCTTTATTTCTCCCTGAAAATACCATTCTAAGTTGAATGTTATTTTCTCTTGCCACATTGAATATATTATTCATTGTTCTCTACTGGGTTTCAAAGGCTATCCACATACATTATTCCAGCTGCACAAGAAGCATCAGGATATATTTATATTTTCCTGTTTATAAAGTTTTACTTGATCATTTTGCTTATCTGTTACTTCAAGAATTGTTTGCCTAAGACAATGAGATCATTTTTACGTTTTATTGAATGTTTACCATGTATCAGGTACATAAGCTCTTTACTTTTCTTTTCTCATTTAGTTTCTTTTTTTTTTTTTTTTTTTTTTTCCTTTTCTTTGGGATAGGGTCTTACTCTTATCCAGGCTGGAGTGTAGTAGTGTAATCATGGCTCACTGCAACCTCGACTTGCTGGGCTCAAGTAATCCTCCCACCTCAGCCTCCTGAGTCGCTGGGATTGTAGGCATATGCCACCATGCTTGACTAATTTTTAAAATTTTTTTAGAGACAAGGTCTCATTGTGTTACCCAGGTTGGTCTCCTGGCTTCAAGCAATCCTCCCACTTTAGCCTCCCAAAGCACTCGGTTTACAGGTGTGAGCCACTGCACCTGGCCTTTATTTACTTCTGTATCTCACTTAATCCTCATGATAATTCAGGGCCAACCCTGACAGCAGAGGAGCAGAAGTGCTTGGTAGAAAACTTTCAAAAATTATGAAATCAAGAAATAACATTGAATCTCCAATCGGAGATGGAAAAGCCAACCTTTCGGTCTGTCATAAAGTCCTGACAAATTCATAGTTCTGTCCAGCAAAGAGGACATAGGAAGCGTTTGCAGTACAATAAATAATTCAGCTTCTGCATAACCAAATTAAAATATTAATTAAAAGATTGTGTCACCATCAAAGAGACCGAATTTTTTAAAGTAATAAAATCTAATGCTGATGAGGTTCCTAGAAACATATTTTATTTCTTTTGTAAAATATTTTTGTTTTTGCTTCAGGTGTACATGTGCAGGTTTGTTATCTAAGTAAACTCGTGTCACAGGCGTTTGATGTACAGATTATTTAGTCACCCAGGTGCTAAGCATAGTGCCCAATAGTTATTTTCTCTAATCCTCTCCTTCTTCCCATCCTCTACCCTCAAGTAGGCCCCAGTGTCTGCCTTCTTTGTTTCCATGTGTACTCATAATTTCACTCCCACTTATAAGTGAGAACATGCAGTATTTGGTTTCCTGTTCCTGTATTAGTTTGCTGGAGATAATGGCCTCCAGGTCTGTCCATGTTCCTTTGAAAGATACGATCTCACTCTTTTTTATAGCTGCATAGTATTCCATGGTTTATATGTACCATGTTTTCTTTATCCAGTCTACTGTTGATGGGCATTTAGGTTGAATCCATGTCTTTGCTATTGTGAGTAGTGCTGCAATGAATATATGCATGCATGTGTCTTTGTAACTATTTATACTCCTTTGGGTGTACACCCAGTAATGGGATTGCTGGGTTGAATGGTAATTCTGTTTTTAGTTCATTGAGGAATCACCATGCTGCTTTCCACAATGGTTGAACTAACTTACACTCCCACCAGCAGTATATAAGTGTTCCCTTTTCTCTGCAACCTCACCAACATCTGTTATTTTTTTGACTTTTTAATAATAGTCATTCTGACTGGTGTAAGATAATATCTCACTGTGGTTTTGACTTGCATTTCTCTAATGATTAGTGATACAGAGTTTTTTTTTTTAATATGATTTTGGCTGCATGTGTGTCTTTTTCTGGCGTCCGTTCATGTCCTTTGCCCCCTTTGTAATGGGGTTGTTTTTTTTTTAATACTGCATAGAGGATAGATATTAGATCTTTGTCAGAGGCATCATTTATAAATATTTTTCCCATTCTATAGGTTGTGTGTTTACTCTTGTGTTAGTGTCTTTTGTTGTGGAGAAGTTCTTTGGCTTAATTAGATCCCATTTATCAATTTTTGCTTTTGTTGCAATTACTTTTGGTGTCTTTATAATAAAATTCTTGCCAGTTCTTAAGTCCAGAATGGTATTTTCTAGATTGTATTACAAGGATTTTATAGTTTCAGGTTTTGCACTTAAGTCTTTAATCCATCTTGTGTTGATTTTTGTACATGGTATAAGGAAGAGGTCCAGTTTCAATTCTGCATATGGCTATCCAGTTATCCTAGCACCATTTATTGAACAGGGAGCCCTTTCCCCATTGCTTTTTTTTTGTCAGCCTTGTTGAAGATCTGATGGTTGTAGGTGTGCGTCTGGGCTCTCTATTCTATTCAACTGGTCTATGTATCTGTTTTTGTACTAGTACCATGCCATTGTGGTTACTATAGTCCTGTAGTGTAGTTTGAAGTTAGATAACATGATGCCTACAGTGTCGTTCTTTTTGTTTAGGATCACTTTGGCTATTAAGACTCTTTTTTCAGTTTCATATGAATTTTTAAGTGGTTTTCTTTCCTAGTTCTGTGAAGAATATCACTGGTAATTTGATAGAAATGCATTGAATCTGTACGTTTCTTTGGGTAGCATGGCCATTTTAACAATATTGATTCTTCCTATTCACAAGCACAGAATGTTTTTCATTTGTTAGTGTCATCTCTGGTTTCTTTAAGCAGTGTTTTTCAGTTCTCATTGCAGAGTTTTAGTTAGCTGTATTCCTACGCATTTTATTCTTTTTGTGCCAATTGTGAATGGGATTTCATTCTTGATTTGGCTCTGGCTTGGCTGTTGGTGGTGCAGAGGAATGATAGTGATTTTTGTACATTGATGTTATATCTTGAAAATGTTTGAAGTTGTTTATCTGCTCAAGGATTTTTTGGGCAGAGACTATGGGGTTTTCTAGATACAGAATCATGTCATCTGCAAACAGGGACTGTTTGGATTCCTCTCTTCCTATTTGGATGCCTTTTATTTCTTTCTCTTGCCTGATTGCTTTGGCCATGACTTCCAATACTATGTTAAATAGGAGTGGTGAGAGAGGGCATCCTTGTCTTGTGCCAGTTTTTAAGTGGAATGCATCCCATTTTTGCCCATTCAGTATGATATTGCCTGTGGGCCTGGCATAGTTGGCTCTTATTATTTTGAAGTATGCAGTGTGAAAGAATATGTTCCTTCAATACTTAGTGGAAACTTATTTTTATACACTGCATATACACTTTACATCAGGACATGTAAACAGTAAAACTTTTTAAATGACAATATTGCAAAGTCTTGATTATATTTTGAGCTAATATTTCTACTTTTAGAAATGTATGCTAAGAAAATAATTTTCTAAATGTCAGAAAAAATTTAAATACTAAAATTCCCCCTACATTGTTTATAATCCCAAACAATCGAAAATAACCTAATGGCCCCAAAATATGCAAACATATAAAATTTAATGAAATGCATTCATTTTAATGCTATGTGGCCAATTAAAATGTAGTTTTAAAGAAAATTAACAATGTAAAAATTATTAATGGTTTAAAATTAAGTTCAGAAAGAGGTTACAAAATGGTATATATGTTGTAATACTACTTTTTTTGTAAATGTGTATAGATAATTATAAATATAATACGGAAAGGAGGTATAATAATATGATGTTTCTTTGGGAATCATTAGAGAAATTTATTCACCTGTTTCTTATTTAAAATTTTGATATTTTCAATAGTAACCATATATGATTTTGTAATCAGAAAATATTTACAAGATATGATAAAAAGAAGGTTAAATGAGTAGAGATAAGCCAATTTATTTTAAGGAAAGATAAAGCCTTATGAAAAAATTATAACCACAGTTAATGAAAATAGTTACAGGTTGAAATAAATT